>NW_007726268.1:12674-22995 GCF_000696425.1 Galeopterus variegatus | reverse complement strand
AATGATGGCAGCTTTAGTCAGTCATGGCACTGAAAATAAATGGAAGAGTATGAATCCAAGTTAACAGAATATCTGCATATAACTTGTGCCCTTTGTTTATTTGTAGGCACAAGAATGTGTGATTAACCACAAACCTTTGTTAACTTGTAATTTCTCTTCCGGGATTCATACATTAGACTTGCAAAAATAAAAATATTACTTTTTATATTTGACAATATCCAGTGTGGCCAAAGGTGTAAGAACATAGGTACTCACTTACATCATTGGTGGAGGATAAACTGAAACAGCATTTTTGAAGAACAATTGGGCCAAATCTATCAACATGTTAAATGCACATACAATTTCTCTGTAAGGAATTTCTTCAATGGACATTTAAAAGGATGTCCAATGTGTTGTTGTTCTTGATAACAGCAAAAAGAAAACATCAACCACAACCAAAATGACCACTGGCAGAGGGCTAGTGAACTAAGTCAAGATTCTTCTGTATAATGGAATACTGTTCTTTTAATTCACGAAGGGATAAATCTGGAATTGAAAAAATCCCTGGTAACATAAGTGTAAAAAGCAAAATGCAGAACAATGTGTATAGAAAGATTGCATTCATAAAAAAATTTTAATAGCCAAGTAAAAAACATATACGTTTATATGCAGAGATCGGCATGAAACTGTTTTATGGGAGGATGCATGAGAAACTGCAAAGTGATTCACTGTGGAGGAAGCAACCAGGGCTTCAGGATAGAAAGGAACTTGAACTTTTCATTCTACACCTTTTTATACATTTTGAAAATACCACTGCAAGCCACCCATTCCTTTTGTTCGAAGCGTGGAGCCTGTTTTATTGGACTGTTCTTGATTAGGGCACCTGCTTCTCTTGGTTATTACATCTCTGCTTATGCCACTTCATCAGCTCTGGTTCCTCCCTGCAGAGTGGGAATATGTGCTCGTCCCTCCAGCTTTAAAAAATTCAACCTTCCACAAAGATTTCTCAAATCTATTTTAAGTTAAAACAATAGATTTCCAATAATATGTACAGGATGATCCCATTGTTGTAAAAAAAAAATAATTGAATAAATGTGTGTATATGTGTACAAAAAGAAAAATAGCCTGGAAATATTTACTCACTCAGTCAACAAAAATGTATTGTCTGCCTACCACAGGTAAAAAAAAAAAAAAAAAAAAGATGTTCCGAGAGGACCACAGTCCCTATGCTGTGCCTCTTGGTATGCCCAGACTCTAAGTCTAGAGGGGAACATATACCAGCAGGTTAAAGGCAATTCACTCTGGGTGATTGTAGATGAGCTTTTAAACATCTCCATGCCTTTCTGTATTTTCTGATTTATTTTTTTGTGCTGGGTATGGCATAAAAGAACTTACATAAAAATAATCATTAAACCATTAAACACAATCTGTTTAATGTGTGTTAAACACGTCCCTCTGGTTTTGTGTCTCTTCTCTGTCCATAGCCAAACTCCCACACTCACCTATGCCATATTTGGGACACACTAATACTAAAAAAAAAAGATTGTTGTGTAATAGAAATCAAATTTAACTGGGCATCTTGTATTTTATCTGCAACACTACTTCCATAAAAATAATCATTAAACCATTAAACACAATCTGTTTAATGTGTGTTAAACACGTCCCTCTGGTTTTGTGTCTCTTCTCTGTCCACAGCCAAACTCCCACACTCACCTATGCCATATTTGGGACACACTAATACTAAAAAAAAAAAAACATTGTTGTGTAATAGAAATCAAATTTAACTGGGCATCTTGTATTTTATCTGCAACACTACTTATAAAACATCCAGCTCCCAGCGCTTCTGCACCTCTCCAAGTGTCCCTCCTTGGCCTCAGCCTCGACCTTCCCTTCAGAGCTGCTTTCCTGGGGATTCTGCCTCTGGCCGGCTTCTCCACCCTCTGTTCTCACCCAGGTGAGCACTGTGGACAGCATCTTGAATAGCATACCTGAAAATGGAACTCTTCCCCAGTCCTCCATCTCAGGAACTGACACCCCACCCTCCCTGTCCCCAGGCTGAGGACCTACACACACACACATGCCTTCACCCCATAGGGTGGCTTTCCCATCTCCGGCCACTGCCCCTCTAACACCACCCCCGGCCCTGTTCTTGCCTCCTCACTGGGGACGTGTAGTGGTCCCCAGAGATCCTCTCGATCCCCTCCTTTCCCCAGCCCCCGACAGGCACCACATCATGCTAACACAAGCCATCAGGGGTTTTGGAGCTTTGGCCCCTAACTGCCTGCTGCTGTGTGCCACCATGGCAGTTTGGCCACATCTGATGGCTACTGTCCTATAATTGAGTCAAGGTTTCTCTGCAAATCAACTAACTCATTTTCACTTATTTTTCAAAATAATCTATCTTGTATGCCTTAGCCTTACCCTAACATCATCCCAGGCTTGATGTGTCAGTTATTGAATTGAGTCAAAATAGACATGAGACTGATCACATGTGACATGTCCATCACAGATCCCCTGGGATCATGGGCAGTGCCAACCAGTTGGCACAGCGCCCTTTGGAAACATTGCTCTGAAAACGCACGCTGATCTCCTTCTCTCCCCCACCCTACTCACTCTGCCTGGAGAACGCTCCAGAGCCCCAAAGCGGCTGGCTGGGTCCCGCTCGCCTCTCCACCTCTCCCTATGACAACCCTCCATGTGGCTGTGTGTCGCAGGGGCTAATTAGACCCTCCTCACCCTCTCTGCTGCTTCACACCTCCCTGCTTCCTTTCCAGTCTCTGCCCAGAGTGCCCATTACGGCTCTTGTCCATCTGTCAAGCAGCTTCTCATCTTGCAAGACCCTCAGGAGAGCATGGGCGGCGAGGCCCTTCCTGATGGCCCCTCCCTTGTTTAGCTGCCTTTGGCAGACTGGACCAGCGGTGGGTGGAACATCTCCGATGTTCCATCTCCCTGGCTGGTTTTGACACGTTCAATAAAAATGTTTTTTATAAATCATCCTTGTAGAAGTGTCTTTGACACAGTAGATGCTCAATAAATGTCAAGCAAAGACCAGGGGCTGTAAGTGCAGGTGGAAAGAGGCCAGGGCTCACGATTAACAGGCCTGGCTTTGATTTGGGAATCTTCTGCCCTCAGGTTGCATAACAGAAGCAAGACGCTGTCACACTTTCTCTTCTGAGCCTTTGTTTCCCGTTCTATGACACAGGGGCAGTTAACAATACCCATCCCAAAGTTTTGTGATGAGGATCGAGGCATACATAGACACGGGATTTGCAGACTGTCAAGCTTTATTGACATATGTGGCTTATATTTGTGATGGTAACCATAATGCCCCAATGACTGATCCACTGTGGTCATCCAGCTAGCTTTGCTGCTGTCCCCCCTGTGAGCTGTGCTCACTCTTCACAAGGATCAGAGCGTGGCCGGTCCAGGGTTGCAAGAGAAGGCAAGAATTGCAAGCCTGTTTATTTAACCTGTGGGAAGCCAACACATTTTCCTATATGTTGTCTGCAACACTTAAGCCAATATTCACGTCTTTGGGACTCTATTTGTACGGTAATTTAAAAATAGGGTTCAGTCTTACAGCTGGCCTTTCTCCTGAAACTCCGAGAGCACATTAATTTTCTAGGTGGTAAAATAATGCCATAATTCAATATTACCATTTCCCTTAAAATCTGGTAACTCCTTACTAAATGGGTTTTTCGAAACACGAGGTAGGTTTTCCCACAAAATTGCACTCTGGGGAAATTCCTTATTTTGAATGTATGAAAGAGACCATGAACTTAATCTCAACACAACGTAAGAAAAATTGATTTGTTAAATTACAATAATTTTCTTGCATTTAAAATCTCGGTGTTTCCTGTGGAGGCTGACCCAAAGGCTCTCCAGGATGTGTCTTTGAGGAAAGGACCAAGAGCCGAGATGTTTTGTTTCGTTGTTTAGGAAGCTTTCCAGATGTCCTTTTTCATGGTTCCAGTTGGAGTTTTTGTTCTGTGTTGCAAACTGCTCCGAAAGGAGGCAAGGAGAGGTGACCTCGTTACCCTTGCCCTTCGGTCTCGAAATATGTTCTCCGTTCGAGTGGGAATGGAGATCTCCCACGTGGAAGAAAGCCTGGGCCAGAGCTGGCTTTCGATGCGCTCCGCCTTCGCCGAAGACAGGGTGGAAGGCGGGAGGCCCGTGGTCCCCAGCTGGAGGCCGAGTCAGGAGGAGGCGGTGCCGGGTTTCACCCGGGGCTCCCAACCGCCCCAACCAAAGCTCAAGAGGGCCCCCTTGTGGAGACTTCCAAGAACAGCCCAGGAGGTGGTGTACTTCCCCCAACGCTAGGGTTGCTCTGGGTGACCCCCCACGTCTTTGGACAGTTCTCAGACCCAAGGACACCCAATGGAGACTGCCGGCCTCCATCTTTCTCTCCTCAAAACCTAAATATTTCTGTGAAACGAGAAGGTTCTTGGCCCAAGACCTGGTGGGGAACCAGTTCCCAAGGCCCCATGAAGAGTTAAGCTCCTCAAGGGGCCACCCCAAGATTCCTTCCCATGCGTCTTTTTTCTGGGTTCTGGGGGAGTCTTCACCACGATTTGTACAAATGCCTTCTTTCTTATTGAACGTGTGAAAACCTTGAGATTATCTTGCCAGATTCCTGTTCTGTAGAACAACGAAAGCTTCAGTCTTCTGCCAAGAGAGCTAGTAAGGATTCAATCCAATGGGAGACTTCTAGACACATGTTCTGTTTAGCAAATACTGGCTCATAACTACACCCCTTAGGGCAGGCATCGGAATGTTCAGCGAGACCCAGGCACGTTCAGAACCACTGAAAGAGCTCAGGAGCTATGTGGTCCACCCCCTTGCCCAGCTACTCAAAGCACAGGGTAGAACATTGGTATCAGTAGGCACCATTGAACAAATCTGGTATAAATTATGAACATCCAAAGACCAACGTGCAGATCTTGGAACACAGGCGCCAAAGTCGGGCTAGGAGGCCTTGTTTCCAAGACACGACACCAGAACATCTGGGTGAAAAGGGAAAAACTTCCATCAATCACCCTGATGCCTTGGCTATTTAAAAACAGCTGGGCTTTAGCTGGAATTTTCCAGTTTTCATCTGGGTGGAAGCCCCAGCCAGAGAGTAATTAGCATTATCATGGGGCCGAGGGAGAGTTTTGATGCGAACAGCTTTTGTTCTGGAACATTCCTAAACAAACAAACAGAAAAACCTGGCTGATGAGCCAGGCTTGGTGGGCCAGATCTTGTCTCCCCAGGCCCCCCATTCCTTTCCCATTTTGTGAGCTGTACATTTCCTTTTCCCTTAGCAGGAAATACTGAACAGAGGCCGTGGGGAGATGTCTTCTGAGGCCAACCGCTCCCCTCGACAGAGTGTTTTCAATTTAGGCTTTAAGCACATGTGCACACAAATATAAAACAACTGCTTCCTCCGGGTGGTTCCAGGGAAGTCCACCTTTCCCATCGACCCCTTGGTCTGGCCGACCTGGGACTGTCCATGGAGAATTGGGAGGACAGAGATAAAACAAACCGTGTCCCTTCGATAGGGATATTGCAACTTCTTAGCTGAAGGCCCTCCTGCTCCTCACATCTCAGAATCCTCTTTGCTGGGTACCCCATCCCTCCTGAACATCTCAGGACAACTTGCAACTCTCTGAGCTCACCAAGCAGCGGAAAGCTTACTTCAAAGCCTGGGCTGCTGAGGGGAGTGCAGAGTTGAGGTGTACTTTTTCTAGAGCACACCATTTCTGAGTTTCACAAGATTGCAGAGTGCATCCCCCTCTCCCCCTCCGCCCTTAGCCCTGAACACAAAGACCCTTGGATTAGATGAATGATGAGATTCAATTACAGCCAAGTGAGAGACATGCAAGATATCTGAGGACCAGCCACCTACATCAGAAGGGAAGTTTGCGCTCCTTAGAATGCGAAGTTTGTCTTCGTGTTTCTGTGATGTGCTGGGACTGTCATAGCATGCCCATCTGTAACCTTCTCAGGGGAGTTTGAATGGAAACTCTGTGTGCCTTTTGTGAGATGACTTCATTGGAAAGCACATCTTCTGCTGTAGCAACAAAGCGACGGCTGCCATTGCAACAGCCGGTTTCTGGAGCTTCCTGGCGCGGCAGCTGGACCGTCCGCCGCACGCCAGCACATCTCAATTTGTAAAAGGCTGCCTCATCTAATCAAGAGAGGTTATTTTTTGGGTGGGGATCCATTGCTGAAATTTTTATTTAAAATGTGCATAAGCTTCCAAGTCCAAACATTCTAGGTGAATTACCTCAAGCTGAGAGTTTTTGAAATAAACCAGAAGGTTTTGACTTTTTTTTTTAAGATCTTAATCAGAATCCCAGCAAAGGGGATGCTTGGGCTAGAACTGGGAGTGAGAGACTAGATCCCACTCACTGGGTCCCCCCTCTTTCCCAAAAAAATAACTCCAGGGGTATTCAGAAACCAGTTGAAAATGTCTGACACAGCAAAATGTGACACGCACACTCCATTCTTGAACAAGAGCTCTGGTGTCCAATATGGTGGCCACCAGCCACACGTGGCCACTGAGAGCCTGAAATGTGGCCAGTCTAAATTGATTTGTGCTGTAAATGTGAAAGATACACCAAATTTTGAAGACTTGATAGGGGGGAAAAAAGGCATCTAAAATATCTTATTAGTAGTTTTTATATTTATCACATGTTAAAATATGGATAAATACATTAAAATTAATTTCACTTTTTTCTACTTAGCTTTTTTAATGTGGCTACTAGAAAACCTCATGCACTAGTTTATGCCTTACATTTATGGCTTGCATTCTGTTTCTATTGGACTGTGCTGTGGAGCTAGAGGGAGCTTCCCCAGGGCTGTAGGATCACGTCAGGGTCTTGTTTAACTGGGGCAGGTTACAAGGGTGGACAGAGGCTTTAAAGCAAAGCACCTGGCAGTAGGTTGTTAGGCTGGATCCAGCTCATCTAAGCCCTTGATACAATCTGATG
Organism: Galeopterus variegatus; assembly: GCF_000696425.1. Classification (NCBI taxonomy): domain Eukaryota; kingdom Metazoa; phylum Chordata; class Mammalia; order Dermoptera; family Cynocephalidae; genus Galeopterus; species Galeopterus variegatus. The sequence goes on along the minus strand of NW_007726268.1, from coordinate 16,042 downwards.
CTCACACTTAAATCTCATTTCACTTATTTCTCTTCCCTCTCTACCTGCTTAGATCAGCCTGGGCCCCCAGCCTACTGCAAACTCAGTGACTGACCACCCTCTTGCCCTCAGCCACACTCTTAGCAATCCCAGCAGCTGTAAACCTTCTCTTTCTCCCTTCCCATTTCAAGCCTGACCCTAACGGCCACATTCTGAGGGGTGGGAGAAGTGTCAACAAGGAAATGACATGCACACTCTTATGGAGCACTAGTCATCCATTCATTCATTCATTCAGCTAAAAGTAGGAAATACATCTAGCATTTATTGAGCACTCTTATGTCAAGGCATTGTTCTAAGCATTTTTCATATCTTAATACAACAAATATTTATTGAGCATCCATCAGCCATGGTGCTAGGTGCTGGGGAATCAGCAAGAAAGATAAGGATCCTGTCCTCATGGGACTGACAGACCAGTGGGGGGAAGTGAGAGGAAGGAAGGAGAAGAAAGAAGGAAAGGAATGGAAGGAAGGAAGGAAGGAAGGAGAAGAAAGAAGGAAAGGAATGGAAGGAAGGAAAGAAAGAAAAGAAAAAGAAAGAAAGAAAGAAAGAAAGAAAGAAAGAAAGAAAGAAAGAAAGAAAGAAAGAAAGAAAGAAAGAAAGAGGAAAGAAGGAAGAAAAAAAGATAGAAGGAAAGAAAGAAAAAGGAAGGAAGAAAGGAAAGAAGGAAAGAAAAAGGAAGGAAGAAAGAAGGAAAGAAGGAAGAAAGGAAAGAAGGAAAGAAAGAAAAAGGAAGGAAGGAAGAAAGGAAAGAAGGAAGGAAAGAAAGAAAAAGGAAGGAAGGAAGAAAGGAAAGAAGGAAAGAAAGAAAGAAAAAGGAAGGAAGAAAGGAAAAAAGGAAATAAAGAAAGAAAAAGGAAGGAAGGAAGGAAAGAAAGAAAGAAAGAAGGAAAGAAAAAGGAAGGAAGAAAGAAGGAAAGAAGGAAGGAAAGAAAGAAAGCTAGAAAAAGGAAAGAAGGAAATAAAGAAAGAAAAAGGAAGGAAGGAAGAAAGGAAAGAAGGAAAGAAAGAAAGAAAAAGGAAGGAAGAAGGAAAGAAAGAAAAAGGAAGGAGGGAAGAAAGAAAGAAAGGAAAGAAGGAAGGAAAGAAAGAAAAAGGAAGGAAGGAAGGAAAGAAGGAAAGAAGGAAGGGAGAAGGAAGGAAGAAGGAAAGAAAGTAAGAAGGAAAGAAAGAAAAAAGAAGAAAGAAGGAAAGAAAGAAAGAAAAAGGAAGGAAGAAGGAAAGAAAGTAAGAAGGAAAGAAAGAAAGAAAAAGGAAGGAAGAAGGAAGGAAAGAAAGAAAGAAAGAAAGAAAGAAGGAAAGATAGTTGAAAAGCCTAGAGTGACACCCCACTAGCAGTGAGCACACCTAGCACCCAGATCTTGGTTTCTAAGTACCATTCTCCAATGTTGAAAAGCCTAGAGTGATACCCCACTAGCAGTGAGCACACCTAGCACCCAGATCTTGGTTTCTAAGTACCATTCTCCAATAAAAGCATCCAGAGCTCCCTGGAGAAATGGCTGATTACAGGGCTGGGGCTGAGAAAATACAAAATGATCCTGGAAGATCTTCTGGTGCCAGAAAATGAGAAAGTACCCCCAAAATAACAAGGGCATATAGAAAGGACACAGGAGATAAATTGGAGAAGCTCCCATGGCCAAGTCAATGACAATTCGAGCAATAAAATAAATAATGATAGTGCTGGGTTATAGCCTACAAAGTAAAATCAGTATCCATGAGTCCATATTACCACAAATAACAATCAAATAAATAGATAAATGGAGGAGAAGGGACAACACTTCCTCACAGCACAATTCCAATTAATAAACTCTGCAAGAATGGCAGAACCAGCAAATGACCATTTGGAAAACACCGTCATCATAATTGTTGTAGGCAAGCGTCATCAATGAACATCAATAGATGCTAAAATTAGTGGGGGGTGTATAACGAAAAGCAAGATATTTCTATTATTTCCACCACATGAAGGAGGTGGCAGATACCTGTTTAAGCAAGTGATTCAAGTCAGCACCACCAGGAATGAAACAGTTGACCTCGCTGGCCACCTGAGAGGCGCTGGGAGGCACGCAACACCGCATCTGCAGCATTACCAAAAACACATGGGCTGAATTGAATCATAAGGAAACATCAGACAATCCCAAACTGGGGAACACAGTGCAAAATAACTGGCCAGGACTCTTCAAAAGTGCCAAGATCATGAAAGACAAAGATGAAAGAAGTGTCTCAGACTGAAGGAGACATGACAGCGATCAGCTGAGCAGGATCCTGGACCAGAAGAGACATTAATGGAACAACAGGCGAAACTTGAAAAAGGTCTTTAGATTAGTTAATCACAGTGTATCAGTGTTAAAGTCCTAGTGTTGGTCATCATGGGTGCCTGTGGAAGATGTTAACTTTTGGGCAAACTGGATGAAGGGTATAGGAGAACTCTGTCCACTGCATTTGCAACATTTTTGTGAGACTGAAATTATTTCAAAATACAAAGTCAAAAAATAAAAGTAAACAGAAAACGGAAAAGAGATCAATAATTACCAGGTGTGATGAGTCCGACACAGGAGAGAAGAGAATGGAGCGTAGCCGAGGGGAACATCGAAGCCAGCCTGCCAGGAAATGACGCTTGTGCTGAGCCCCAGGTGAAAGAGAAGGGCCAGCACAGGGCACAGCGGTGGCATTGCATGCAGCCCTGGGGTGGGACGAAGCCAGCCTGCCAGGAAATGACGCTTGTGCTGAGCCCCGGGTGAAAGAGAAGGGCCAGCACAGGGCACAGCGGTGGCATTGCATGCAGCCCTGGGGTGGGAAGGGTTCTCCAGGAACGCGGTAGAAAAGCATGGCAGGAGCGGTGGATGGCGGTGGGGGGACGGCTGGGTTTGAAGGCCTCGCAGGGTATATGGAAAACCTTGGACGTTGCTCCCAGAGCATTGGGAAACCATGGGAAGTTTTTATGACTGTGTAAATTTCCTTCAAGACACTTAGGATGCTTGGAAATTATATTCCATAGTTGGCCTATTTGGTTAATGTCAGCCTCTCCATGAGAATAGGGATTCTAGCCGTCCCCTGCAGCCTCATGAATCCAGAGCCGCTGCAGCGTGTGTTTGTGTGGGGGTGAAGGAATGAAGGTTAGGATGCTGAGGAGACCTCAGCTTTGAACGGCCCTTGATGTCTATTGGGGGTTGAATAATAACCCCCCAAAAAAGATATGTTCAAGTCCTAACCCCTAGTACCTGTGAATGTGACTTTATTTGGATATAGGGTCTTTGCAGATGTAGTCAAGTTGAGATGAGGTCACAGTGGATTAGAGTGGGCCCTGATCCAGTGATCAGCACCTTTTTTTTTTT
>NW_007726268.1:0-11674 GCF_000696425.1 Galeopterus variegatus | reverse complement strand
AAAGAAAGAAAGAAAGAAAGAAAGAAAGAAAGAAAGAAAGAAAGAAAGAAAGAAAGAAGATAGTTGAAAAGCCTAGAGTGATACCCCACTAGCAGTGAGCACACCTAGCACCCAGATCTTGGTTTCTAAGTACCATTCTCCAATAAAAGCATCCAGAGCTCCCTGGAGAAATGGCTGATTACAGGGCTGGGGCTGAGAAAATACAAAATGATCCTGGAAGATCTTCTGGTGCCAGAAAATGAGAAAGTACCCCCAAAATAACAAGGGCATATAGAAAGGACACAGGAGATAAATTGGAGAAGCTCCCATGGCCAAGTCAATGACAATTCGAGCAATAAAATAAATAATGATAGTGCTGGGTTATAGCCTACAAAGTAAAATCAGTATCCATGAGTCCATATTACCACAAATAACAATCAAATAAATAGATAAATGGAGGAGAAGGGACAACACTTCCTCACAGCACAATTCCAATTAATAAACTCTGCAAGAATGGCAGAACCAGCAAATGACCATTTGGAAAACACCGTCATCATAATTGTTGTAGGCAAGCGTCATCAATGAACATCAATAGATGCTAAAATTAGTGGGGGGTGTATAACGAAAAGCAAGATATTTCTATTATTTCCACCACATGAAGGAGGTGGCAGATACCTGTTTAAGCAAGTGATTCAAGTCAGCACCACCAGGAATGAAACAGTTGACCTCGCTGGCCACCTGAGAGGCGCTGGGAGGCACGCAACACCGCATCTGCAGCATTACCAAAAACACATGGGCTGAATTGAATCATAAGGAAACATCAGACAATCCCAAACTGGGGAACACAGTGCAAAATAACTGGCCAGGACTCTTCAAAAGTGCCAAGATCATGAAAGACAAAGATGAAAGAAGTGTCTCAGACTGAAGGAGACATGACAGCGATCAGCTGAGCAGGATCCTGGACCAGAAGAGACATTAATGGAACAACAGGCGAAACTTGAAAAAGGTCTTTAGATTAGTTAATCACAGTGTATCAGTGTTAAAGTCCTAGTGTTGGTCATCATGGGTGCCTGTGGAAGATGTTAACTTTTGGGCAAACTGGATGAAGGGTATAGGAGAACTCTGTCCACTGCATTTGCAACATTTTTGTGAGACTGAAATTATTTCAAAATACAAAGTCAAAAAATAAAAGTAAACAGAAAACGGAAAAGAGATCAATAATTACCAGGTGTGATGAGTCCGACACAGGAGAGAAGAGAATGGAGCGTAGCCGAGGGGAACATTGAAGCCAGCCTGCCAGGAAATGACGCTTGTGCTGAGCCCCAGGTGAAAGAGAAGGGCCAGCACAGGGCACAGCGGTGGCATTGCATGCAGCCCTGGGGTGGGAAGGGTTCTCCAGGAACGCGGTAGAAAAGCATGGCAGGAGCGGTGGATGGCGGTGGGGGGACGGCTGGGTTTGAAGGCCTCGCAGGGTATATGGAAAACCTTGGACGTTGCTCCCAGAGCATTGGGAAACCATGGGAAGTTTTTATGACTGTGTAAATTTCCTTCAAGACACTTAGGATGCTTGGAAATTATATTCCATAGTTGGCCTATTTGGTTAATGTCAGCCTCTCCATGAGAATAGGGATTCTAGCCGTCCCCTGCAGCCTCATGAATCCAGAGCCGCTGCAGCGTGTGTTTGTGTGGGGGTGAAGGAATGAAGGTTAGGATGCTGAGGAGACCTCAGCTTTGAACGGCCCTTGATGTCTATTGGGGGTTGAATAATAACCCCCCAAAAAAGATATGTTCAAGTCCTAACCCCTAGTACCTGTGAATGTGACTTTATTTGGATATAGGGTCTTTGCAGATGTAGTCAAGTTGAGATGAGGTCACAGTGGATTAGAGTGGGCCCTGATCCAGTGATCAGCCCTTTTTTTTTTTCTTTTTGTCTTTTTTACTGACCGGTAACGGGATTGCAACCCTCGGTGTCGCGCCCGTACCGGGGACCGGCAATGGGATCGCAACCCTCGGTGTTGCGCCTGCACCGCACTCAGCCAGTGAGCAGGAACCAGTCTCCACATGGGATCCGAACCCTCGGCGGGAGCGCTGCTGCACTCCCAAGCGCCACACTCTACCAAGTGCGCCACCGGGCCGGCCCAGCACCTTTATTAGAGAAAAGAAACAGAGATTTGGCTACAAAGATGTAGACACAGAGCAAACCCACAGAGAGGGAAGACTGCCATGTGAAGATGGAGGCAGAGACTGGAGTGACGCAGCCACAAGCCAAGGGACACCTGGAGCCACCTGAAGCTAGAAGAGGCAGGAAGGATCCTCTTCTGGAGCCTCTGAAGGGAGTGTGGCCCTGCTGACACCTTGATTTTGGACTTCAGACTTTCAGACTCCAGACTTAGAGAGAATAAATTCCTGTTGCATAAGCCATAGTTTGTGGTCCTTTGTTCTGGCAGCCCCAGGAGCCTCAGGCCCTCTGCTTTTGCGTACCTGGGGGCGACGTCATGGTTTACATCCAGCCTCCCCATCCCCCCCCCACCTTCTTCGAACCCACAGGGTACTTAATACATCCATGACTCACACATTCACTCATTAAAAACTATTTACTTACCATATCACCTAATATTAAAATCAAGTTCAGGTCCACCTCCTTTTAAAACTCAGTTCTCAGAAAAAGGGCTGTGAAAGCACAGGTTTGTTATGATGATGACGGCTGCTTTTTAACACCCTCCAAAATCAGCCCATTACTGCTGGAATATGAAATGCTCTCCATCACACCTAAAACCTCGAGAGCCTTGGGACAAGCCAATTAGGACAGGAACGAGTCCTTTTCTTTTGCTTTTTGCCCCAAAAGAAAGGTAACTGAACAGCTCACATTTCTCCATCTGCTCTGGCTGCAAACCCCACATCTTTTCTACACCCTCCACCCCTTTTCAATCCATGTCTACTCTTTGAAAAAACATGGGCTGTTTCGTGGGCCTGGGAGTGAAACCTCTCTAAGTCTCCACTGTTCATCTGCAAAATGGGGATAGCCACATCTGCCTAATGGAATTGTCACAAAAAGTAGCTAAGAAAAGGGCACATGCTGGATGACTGCATTTATAGGAAGTGTCTAGAATAGGCAAATACATAGAGACTGAAAGCAGATCAGTGTGTGTCAGTGTCTAAAAGGAGAAGGGAGTGACTGCTAATGGGTACAGGGTCTCCTTTCTACGTGATGAAAATGTTCTGGAATTAGATAGTGGTGGGGGTTGCACAACATTGTGAATGTGCTAAATGCCACTAAAATTGTACCCCTTAAAATAGTTAAAATGGTGAATTTTATGTTAGGTGTATTTTACCAAAAAAGATTTTTTTTAATGGCTAAGAAGCATCTGCCTAAGGAGGAGCTTCACTCCTCTGAAGCTTAGCTTCCTCATCTGTAAAATGGGGGTATTGGCAGAACCCTCTCACGGGAGGTTGTACAGACTACACCAATCAACCCTTGGGAATGCCCAGCACAATGTGCTGATATCCGGTCTCCCCAGGGCTGCGGGGAGAGCTCACAGCCGGCGTAATGCAGATAAAGCATCTGACCCATGGGACACACTTAACACATGCTCAGTAGATGCTGGGCACCCTTCTGATGATCTGGAGGCAATCTTAGCCAAGTGCTCACACTGAGCAGGGGCTCAGTAAGCATCCGTTCCCCTTTAGGCCCCAGGCGGGTTCCATATGGTGTTTGTCCATGTGGCCTATCCCTGGTGTTGGCTCATGATAACACAGCAGGCAGGAACAGATCATATTTTAAGCTTTGGTAGCCTGGTCTGAGCCATTGCCACACTGAGCAGGGGCTCAGTAAGCATCCGTTCCCCTTTAGGCCCCAGGCAGGTTCCATATGGTGTTTGTCCATGTGGCCTATCCCTGGTGTTGGCTCACGATAACACAGCAGGCAGGAACAGATCATATTTTAAGCTTTGGTAGCCTGGTCTGAGCCATTGGGCACTCTAGATTTAATTCTGCAGGTAATTTGAACGATGCTATCTAATTTCAAATGTCCCTGATCTTATGAGCGCAAAAGCAGCATAATTTTTAATTAGTGGGTAAACAGTAAATAATGAATGGCAGTAAGTGGACACCAGTGTTAATTAAAAATCCATGGTTGATAAAAATCAATTTGGTCCCTGCATTTAATTCAATCTATCAGGTCCCTGTGAAAAGTCGTGCAGTCAAGCCCACAGCACCACCTGCTTTGAGATGTTTCTTCAGTTACGACTTTTCTGGGGGGAGAGAAAGAAGGAGGGAAAAAAAAATAAAAGAAAATCAAATGTCTACCTCGAAAGCTGCGATGGAGATAGTGTCATGACATCAATTAGAATTGGTTGATTTTATTTTTGTAACCTTCAAGCTGAGGCCTTACAAACGATCAAGGCAACATTGTGCCCCACTGTGTGTTTCCACCAAGGTCTCCAGTTTTGTGTGTTGTGTGTTGTATGTCTGAACACGGTGCGATTTAACCGAATCTCATAGCCTCCTGACATAACTAAATCCTAATTTCTCACAGAGAAACAAGACAAACTAAAACACGCTTAGTGGAAACATGATCTCTGAGGATTCATGACAAAATATAACGTCGCAGGCCATCTCGGTGTCCTCTGGGAGGATATAGAAAAATAAAAGGCTTGTTTTCTTTTGAACAGAAAACATTTCCTCGAGAAACTGAGGTTCGTGGAAACAATGACAAACAAGTCATTTTCAGGGCCCACTCACTATTCTGCTCTGGATGAAAGCTTGATTTTCCTGCTAGGCAAATCATGCTTTTCCTTGTGATCCATTTTTTCACTTGGCTTTTTCCATTCTCCAAATCAATGCTTCGGACAGGTTTCATTGACATCGGCGATGCTCAAAACAACCAGCAGAATTGAATCCAGGGAACCCAGTGTCTTCCCATGAAGTTGACTGCAGAAGCCCCAGCACCTGCAAGGTGTTGACACCGAGGTGTGTCCCCCCTGCAACTCAGAGTTCCTGGTAGGGTTATGTGGGACCGCGGCCCAGCTCTGATGCTCACCACCAAGCACTCCGTCTGGCTCGGGTCCCCATATGGGACGTGCCAAGTGAATCGAAACCACCACGGCTTCCCTCTCCGGGCTCCCTCAGAGTATTCACTCTGCAGAGCAGGTCTGAGTGGGCTGTTAGTTTTCATTTCTCCTGTTCAGCAGATGGAAGCCAAAGAATCAGTTGTAGGATAAACCAAGAATGCAGTGAAGACCCAGCATCACGCCCACTTTTTTACTCACTTATTGGCCTGTTCATGCAGCAGATGTCTGCTGAGTGCCCTGTGTTCCCCCAGGCCTCCAAATCAGCCCCTTTGCCCTCACTGGGGATGCAAGGTGGGCAACAGTTAAACCACCAGGGGCTGGCCACTTAGTTCAGTTGGTTAGACCACAGCGTTATAAGACCGAGGTCATGGGTTCCGATCCTCGTACTGGCCAGCTGCCAAAAAAAAAAAATTCAGGCTCCTAGTCTGGCTCTGTCACATTCAGGTGGCATGTACCCCTGTGCAAGCTGAGCCCGTTTCTCTGCCCACAAGAGAAAGACATCACCGACACCCATCTCCTAAAGTTGTTTCAAAATCAAATGAGATAATATATGAAAATGCACAGAGCCCATGCTTGGTTAACAGGAACTCGGTTGTCATCACCATTGTCACCAAAAACATCACTCCTGTCTGCTCTGCTGCTCACGGGGGATCCCCCAGCCTCCAGAGAAGTGAGGAATCTGCTCTGCCTCACTTTCCTGAGAGGCTGCTGGGGCGTGGAGAGTTTAGGGTCATGTCCAGCCGGACAGCTCCAAGGGGGCACTGTGGGAACCCCAAACCTCCCCTAGCCACATGGCCCTTCCTGAACCCCGGCCAGGCAGGTGTGAATGTGCAGTGGGGACATGGGGGGGATGCCGTCCATTCTCCTCTACACCTGCAACCTTTGCTGAGGCCTTCTGGCTGGCGGATGTCTCTGGTAGACCTGTGTCCTGATGACTGGGCCCCTCCTGACCCACTCGGGCTGCAGCACCGAGGCTGGGAAGCCCAGTTGTAGGAGTCGGGCCACGAGTACAACCGGCGCTGGGATACTTGGGTGCTGCCTGCCGCCAAGCTTCCCACGACATCCAGCCATCTGGGCTGTCTGGAGCCTGTTGCCTCCAAGGGGAGATGCCGGTTTCGGGGGGAGCTGCTGCTCTTCGGCAGCTGAAGGCTTTGGCGTTCCCACCTCGGAGCAGCCCCTAGGAGAGGCTGTGAGCAGTCCCACGCCCTGGCTTGACCCATCTCCAGGACAGAGCCAAGCACATCTGGGGTCGCTCACAAGAAGCCCCGTGCACTGGCCCTAGCTTTGGTCACCTTCCTCCCCTGGCTCCAGGGAGAAGGGGAGGCCCACATTGTCCTCATGCACAGCCAGGCAACTGCTGGGGGTCTGTGTGCTCAGCCACCCACCACACACTTACTGAGCAATGGCTGGGCCCACAGCCACAAAGAGGGACAACTGGCAGGCCTGGCGCTGCAGTGAGACACAAAGCACATGGCCCAAGGGTGGGCAGCAGGCAGCTGCTCCAAGCTGGGAGAGGTCAGACAGAAACCGGCTCCTTGGAGGAGGGGAGGGGTCTGCTCTGAGAAGGGCTGGAGTCCCACTGCCCCCGACTCCTGGGGTCTGAGTCTGGAGGGCACCTGGTCCAGGAGTGTACGGTCCTTTAGCCACTGCCCACAGGGCCTGGACATAGCAGGTGAGTCTGCAGAAGCTCTGGGCTTCTGGGAATCTACTCTCATGTCAAATTCTCAGAGGCTTCCTAGCCCTGGAATCTGGGGTGGTCTCCCTCAAGGAGGCTTGGATTCAAGGGAGATCACATCTGGGACCCCAGGAGGAGAAGAGTCAGGAGGCTGATTCTAGCCACCCCACTATGTGGAGCCCCTCACTGTCTCCAGTACTGGGGGCAGCCCGAGGTGAGGCTGGGCATCTTGAGGGGGAGCCAAGGTGGGGGCACAGCCCTGCCTGGCTACCTGCTGTCTTGCAAGCTGTGGCCCTGGAGGGGTTGGGCAGGCGGAATACCTGTCCTGTGCTGGGATCTCTCACCCAGGTCTGTGTGGTTTGCAGCCCATACCACAGAGGCTACCAGGACAACCAGAGGTGGCCACCTGCAGTGGAAGCCCCGCTGCCAGCAGTCCTTGCCCAATGGAGCACCTGTCACTGCAATCCTACCTCCACACCTTGACGGGCCCTGGATCTCCACTGGGTAAGACCCCGCATCACCTTGACCATGGACCCCTGGCCTGGGAGACTTTTCCCTTTCTGAGCCTCAGTGTCATGTCTGTAAAATGGGCACAATTCATCCAGCTGTCCAAGAGACCTGCTACCTGCCAAACATGTGGCTTTCCCTGCCTCCCCTCTACAGAGTGCACCTGGGAGGCAGGGACTGTGTTGAGCATCACGTCCCAACCACAAAGAGCAAATGGATGAAATCCATTCATTGAACACATTGAGCACTTATCATACAAACACTTATTGGGTGCCTATTACCAGCTAGGCACATGGGGTTGGCAGTGGGACATGCACTAAACATGCAAACACAGAAATAAGTACTAGAAGCGAGATAGTGCTAAGCTGTGCAAGGAAGGAAATAAAACTGAGGACATGACAACAAGTGACCTGGAGCGTTGTTTAGAGTGGTCAGGGGAGGCTTCTTGGAGGTGGTGACATTCTGCTGAGAGCTGAAAGTAGAGGAGTCAGCCATTCAAAAGCCAAGGGAAGCACCAGGCAGATGGCACAGCTGGTGCAAAGGCCCTGAGGCAGGAAGTGGCAGGCCAGAGAGAGCCTGGGTGTCCCCATAAAATTCTCTTTTTAACCTGACGGGCTCTCCAGACACTTCGGAGGCCCAGCTGCTGCTCTGCGGCCAACGGGCTGTATGTCATGCTCTCATCTGTGTGCACAAGTCCCACAGCAGTCAGCTGAGGCCCCCTCCCAGGGGTGGGGTAGGGAGAAGGGAGGCTGTGGCCTCCTCAACACCTGCCTCCTCCCTTCCTCCCCCGCCTTCCCCTCTGGGCCAGTCCTGTTCTGGGGTCAAGGACTGGACTCTCTGTGTCCTCCATGAACCTCCTGAGGTCAGGGAGAAACCCGACTGCCAAACATCTGCTTGTGCTTTGGGTGGAGGGAGGAGACATGAATCTGCAAAGCTGCTTCCAACGCATTCCCAGGCTCTGCTGAGCTGCACGTAGCCCCCGCCCCACAGTCCAGCTGGGATCAAGCCAACCACTAGCCAGGGTCACTCTGAGACAGAACTGGGGTACAGGGAGGGGGGACACTAGCTGCAGACTGCTCCTGCCCTGAGACAACAGCATTTTGGAGCAGTCCTTCTAAGAAACATCTAGGCCCCACAGTCCAGCTGGGATCAAGCCAACCACTAGCCAGGGTCACTCTGAGACAGAACTGGGGTACAGGGAGGGGGGACACTAGTTGCAGACTGCTCCTGCCCTGAGACAACAGCATTTTGGAGCAGTCCTTCTAAGAAACATCTAGAATTTTCTTCCTAGAAAGTTCCCTGCCACGCTCTCAGACAGGCCTGGCTGCTTCCTGGGAAAAGTATGGAAAAGGGTCCAGAGTCTGGGAACTACTGAGATATCTAATGTGACCTTAGGCAAATCCCTTCTCCAGATCTTGTCTGAGACCCTTGGCGACGTGGGCCGCCTCTTTTGATTTTAAACTAACACCTGTACTTGTATTTACTTTCTTTAAACCAACTTGCTTTTATTTACTTAAATATATACATTTACTTTTACACCTTCATTGAGGTATAATTGGTGCACAATAAACTGCACAGTGTGCCATGATTATTTTTAAAGGAAGCAGAATACTACATTGGATATAGAGAATAGAGCCACTTGTCATAAATAAGGGGTGAGTGTAAAAAGAAACTCGATGAAAACAAAACAACCCGATTAAGTTCTCTCTAGATTCGTTGCCTATCTAAGGCTCCAAGTCGGTTCTCCCCGGGAGAAAAGGGAGGTTGGCGTTGAAGACGCATTATCTCCGAACAGAGACTTTCTCCTTAACGTTCTCAGAAAGATTGAAAGAAAAGAGGGCATTGTTTCCTTGCTGGTTGATAACATGTTTGCTCTGCTCCAACAGCCCCGATATGAAAAATATCAAGAAAATAGCAGTACAGGTGGTATTTGGTTAGAGTAAAATTGTAGGGGTGGCACCTACCTGCTCTTCCCCAGCCCCCCCAAAACTCATCCACCCCATCTGAGCCCTCAGTGAGGAAGTCCCCTGCCCAGGGTATGACTGTGGGTCTAGGAGTCATTTAGCTTCCCTTTGCCTCCTATCCATCACCTCCTGGGTTTGTTCATATCACCAACAGAAGAGAGCCTGAGGACCAAGTCCAGTCCACTGCCTGTTTTTGTAAATAAAGTTTTACTGGCACACAACCATGCCCATCATTTATACATTATCTATGGCTGCTTTAGCAATGTTGAGTAGCTGCAACAGAAACCATCTGGCCTGCAAAAACAAAAATATTTATTATCTGACTCTTTACAGAAAAAGTTTGGTGACACCTGGTTTAGATCAATAAGCCCTGTCATAGACATGGATGAAACCTGGTGGGGGAGTCAGCCTATCAAAGGGGGAGACAGTGTAAGCAACCGTCATCCCTGACTCATTCGTTCACTTAGTAAGGACCCAGGGAGGGTGCTGGCTCCAGGCAGGTGCCAGGAACCCAATGGGGAAAGAACCTCCCAGAACTCGCAGTGCAGTGAGTCCTAGACAGTTGCAAAGGAGCCTCCAATTAGGGCAATTAAGATTGAATGAAAGAAGAACTAGACGGCTTTTGTTGAGGCTACAAGGCATTGAGCAGAAGGTCCCTGGCCCCTAAGTTGGGCCTGACTAAGAACAGTCAGGGAAACTGATGCTGTAGGGGCCCAGGACTGAGCTGAGGTCTGAAATGGGGGCTGGGGAGGCAGGAGCCCAGCCCCACAGGGAGAGGGGCTTATGGTGCTGGTGTTCACTTCTCTGTCCAACCCCCATCTCCTTGCTCCTCCCCTGACCCCCACCCCTGCCCGCAGCTGCGAGGTGCGCCCAGGACCAGAGTTCCTCACCCGTTTCTACACCTTCTACCCCAACCGCCTCTTCCGAGCCTACCAATTCTACTATGGGGACCCTTTCTGCCAGGAACCTGCCCACTCGCTGCTCATCAAGGGCAAAATCCGCCTGCGCCGGGCCTCCTGGGTCACCCAAGGTGCCACTGAGGCTGACTACCACCTGCACAAGGTGGGCATCGTCTTCCACAGCCGCCATGCCCTGCTCGATGTCAGCGGGCGTCTCAACCTGACCCAGGCTGGCCAGGACTGCGCCCAGCGTCTGCCCCCGGCCCGGGCCTGGCTGCCTGGGGCGCTGTATGAGCTGCTGAGTGCCCAGGCCCAGGGGGACTGCATGGCAGCACTGGGCTTCACCATGCATGAGCTAAGCCTGGTCCGTGTGCAGCGCCACCTGCAGCCCCAGCCCAGGGCTGCACCATGGCTGGTGGAGGAGCTGTACCTGGGGGACATCCACACCGACCAGGCAGAGAGGCGACACTACCGGCCCACCGGCTACCAGCGCCCATTGCAGAGCGCCCTGGTGAGTCTGGGCCCCTGGCCAGTAGGCCGCATATGATCTGGTCCCTGCCTAGGGCTCTGCCTGCCCTGCTCTTATCACTGCTGCCCCACTCTGGTCAGCTTGCCTCAGGACATTTGCACATGCTGTTCCCTCTGCTTGAGACATCTTTCCTCAGGCCTTTACAAGGTGGCTGGCTTTTTCCAGAAGGAAACATTAGTCAGCCTTCTGGGTCTCGTCCTCCCTAGCCCACATCCTCCAGATTTGGTCCTCCAGGGCCCTGCAAGACCCCATTTCTGCCCCACGTGGGCCCATGGGCTTGGGCAGGTTTTTCCTCCCTGTGACCTTCTCAGCACTCAGCAAGTGCCGAAGCTCTATTGTCTGTTTGTGTATGGATTCCTGCCTCCAGCCCTAGACCCTCCACAAGGGTAGGGCTGCTGCAACCTCCTAACCCAGGATCTGGCACATGATCAGGGCCAATAAGTGTTGGTGAATGAATTAGAGAGAGGGTACCTTTCCTCCAGGGCACTGCTGGGGCTGCTGCACACCCCTCTGAATGCCACTCCCATCAAAGTCTCAGTGGAAATCTCACTGTTGACCTGGAAGCAGAGCAGTCAGCATCTGTTTAGAGTGCAGAGTTGGGTCTGGCAGGTCTGGGCGGGGCCTGAGGTTTTGCATTTCTAACAAGCTCCCAATGGGGAGCTGGTGGGGAGGCTGCAGTCTAAAGGGAACTGCCCTGTCTTCAAGATGCTCCCACTAGACTACAAAGTGAGTTGCACCTAAGCTGATTAACCTAGATTTTAAATGAAGCCAACACAAACATACCGTACTAATTTGGGGAAGATCTAGTGGCACTTTTTTTTTTTTTCTTCCTTTTTTTGTCTTTTTTACTGACCGGTAATGGGATCGCAACCCTCGGTGTCGCGTCCGCACCTCACTCAACCAGTGAGCAGGAACCAGTCTCCACATGGGATCCAAACCCTCGGCGGGAGCGCCGCCACACTCCCAGGTGGCACACTCTCCAGTGCGCCACCGGGCTGGCCCTCTGGTAGCACTTTTTTGTCTGATGAGCAAACAGGCAGAAAGAAACTTAA
>NW_007726267.1:955986-956511 GCF_000696425.1 Galeopterus variegatus | reverse complement strand
CAGTACAGGGCTGGGGCGTGTCTTCTGCAATCCTTGTCTCTCAGCCGCGCCTGGCCCCAAACGGGTCTCAGGTCTCCGCCACGGACACTGTGGGCATTCCTGCGGCCGTGGTCAAGGTCCTCTCTGGGCCTCCCACCTTCCCCCCGGTATTGCGGCCCCCTGTGTGGTTGAGTTATCTCCCACACCGGGGCACGAGCCCCTGGGGGAGGATCCCACAGCACACAGTTCCTCTTTGAATCCCCCCGGCCTGAGCCGGCTTGGCACCCTCAGGCTGTCAGCTCTCCGGCAGGATCAAGCAGGCTCGGGGGCACCCCAGTCTCCCCTCACCCAACCAGAAATCAGTCTGGGGTTTTTCCAAACTGAAGGCCACAGAGATGGTATCTGGCTCCTGTAAGCAGGGAGTTTACCTGGGGCCGAAGCCCCAGGTGGGTTGGAGTGACAGTCTGACCGGGATCCTCTTCCCTGCCCTCCCGACGCCGGCCCGGGGCCCCCCGGGGCCTTTGGAGCAGCCACCAATCCCACTCC
>NW_007726267.1:931256-955432 GCF_000696425.1 Galeopterus variegatus | reverse complement strand
TTTGGGTTGTTACCGCAGTGAGGGACACAGAGATGGTACCGGCCTCCGGGAAGCAGGGAGTTTTCCTGGGGCCGAAGCCCCAGGTGTGTTGGAGTGACAGTCTGACCGGGATCCTCTTCCCTGCCCTCCCGACCCTGGCCGGGGGCTCCCCACGCCACCAGCCCCGCCAGAGATCCGCGGGTGGAGTGGGATTGGTGGCTGGTCCACAGGCCCCGGGGGGCCCCGCGCTGAGGCACACAAGTGGCACGGCTCAGTGAGGAGCTTCCCCAAGTGAAGATGGCTGGCTTGCCCGATCTGAGCCGGCCGGCTCCGCCCCCCCTTCCCCCCCGGAGAAAATGGAGGCAGCGCTGATGAAGGTGCCTAGCCTGGTGTGGTAAGCGGGGGCTGGGCGGGCCTTTGCCCCCCAAGCCCGGCTGGGCTGGGGGTCACTCACAAAGCTCCCAGAGCTGGGCCAGTCCCGCGCCTTCCTCTCTGTCTCTGTATCACCGCTGCCGTCTTTCCTGGCCTTTGTTGCCTTGGGCTGCTCGATCTCCCGGTGCGGTTGGGGCGCTCTCAGGAAACTCCTTTTGCATCGGCCCTAAAACCTCGAGACTGTAGTTGCTTTTTTTCGTTGTAGATTAGTTGATCAGTGATTTGTTTTTTGTTGCTATTGGAAATGCAAATAGTACTCTGGCAGCACAGCGCACACTTCTCAGGCTAGCTCTGTCCTCTGGCATGCCCGCTCCAGACCCGTTGCCATCTTGCTCCTCCCATATGTTATTTCTCAGAACATCATTTCTTCTTATGTCTGTCTGCCTGACCTCTTTTTTCTCCTCACTAATATATTTGCAGTTTAATATTTTCTCTGCAATCCATTGGCCAGCCGTCTCTTTAGTCCCCAAGTGAGATGCTTAATGGGGCTGAAGCTTCCAGAGTAGCTCATTTGGGTGATGCCTTTGAGAGGTTCCAGTTGTTTATTGTCAGCATGCGGTTTTCTCCCACCTCTCTGTACAGGAGTTAGAGCCCTTCCTTTCTCTCAGAAGTGAATATGGGCCAATACCCTAGGCCTCAGATTGTTATTTGTCTCCTTCTTCCTGGAGTGGAAGCTCCAGAGGGTCACCTTGGGAGTTCCAGAGGCTCAGTCCCCTGTCCTTGCACCTGCACTTCAGGCTCATGGAAGTATCTGGCATTTTAGATGATGCTCCTGGATATCTGTCTTATTTTACAGGAGTTTTTCCTTTGTTGTAGACAGACCAGTTGTGTGCTCAGGCATCTGCATACAACTCCTCTCCTTTAATCTATGGGTATTAGTGGAGTCTTCTCCAGGTGGCTTCTTCTTCCTAAAGGTAAAGCTGCCTATACGATGACAGTGGTCTGTTCTGAGAATGAGCTAGATGGTTTCTCATGCTCTGTGCTTGGTAGGGATTTAAGTCAGTTACAAGGCAGCATGTGGCTCCTCATAGAATAGGCAGTGTGTGATGGAAGTGGGACCAGGAATGAAGTGAGTGTAACCTCTGAGATTAAAACTTTGTGGAAAAGAACAAAGAGAACAATGGGGAAATGCAGGATTTAGAAAGTGTCATAGCAATAAATGTAAACCATCAGGAAACCACTGAATATTTTAGTGAGGAGGAGACTAAATGTCAAAGTTGCCTGTAGCTGGTCAAAGATTGTCTTCTGAGAGGGGGAATTTTAAGAATGATACTAAAGGAAATAAGGGTCCCAGTCTGGCACAAAGGACGGGCAGTGGGTGGGGGTGGCCTGTGATGCTTAACAGTGGGGACATGAGAGAGAGTCTTTCTGAAAGTAACAGTGGCTGCCTCTCATCTCTAGAACTGAGAGGACTGTGGAAGATAATTTCCCACATTGAATTCGGAAGACATTTTCTCCCCCAAATTGATTTATTTTTTAAATCTATGTTTAATATATATGACTACATAACTTATCCAGCGGTTTCTTACCCTGGGCACTGTGCATAGCAATATCTCATTTAATCTTTAAAATTATATGACACAGATACTGTACCTATTTTACAGTTGGAGGGAAATACAATTTGTATTAAGTAATGTACTCAGGATGCACAATAACAAAGTAGTATATCTGAACAAAGTCATTCTACCCCAAAGCTACACTGTAAACCAATCATTATTCTGCTTTTTAGTTTCAACTTGTAGGGTAGTTCCAGAGGAGGTGTGGCTCTGTTAGGGTTGGCTGTTGTGACCTAGTCTGCAAACCCAACCTTATTTCCAAGGGAAAATGTTTCCAGTTCCACTTCTGACCCTGGAGTTTAAACTTTCATTAGGGTGGCTGTCTGCTTGTAATGAGTTGAAGGGCTGGTATGGAAGGATAAATGAATGCTTTGATAAAGAACCTTGACCACACTAGATGTGGATGTCATTCAATAACAACAATAAAAGTAGAAATAATTATAGCTAACTGATGTGTCAAGCAGCCATTATTATCTCATGTCACCCCCACAATTGATAATCCTGTGAGGTAGGTTCTCATTATCTACCTTTTATAGACAAGTAAACTAAGGCTAGAGAAGTTATGCAGTGACACAGCTAGCAAATGGCAGAGGAGTTATTTGTACCCAGGTGGTCTCCTTTCCCTATGCCATGTTATCTCCCAAAGGGTGCCTTTGTCAGTTCTTGAGTCACGGAAGTGAAAACCTTGCTAGGCTGAGTCATAGAAGCAATAAAACCTTCTGTCCCGGTTTCCTGGGCTGCCATGGGGGCAGGTGAACATATTGAATGGATTTCTCGATATGCACACTGGCAGGCTGCAGCCACATGATAGCCACCCCTCCAAATCTAGCATCAACTGTGCAGACAGCAGTATGTGTTCAGTGGTAGCTTTAATATACCAGGCCAAGGCACCCCTTCTCATTTGTATTTACCTCCGAACAGATGGAACAAGGTTTTGCACTCTGCTGCCAGATGAATGGTAGCAGAGGCGATTACTATTTAATCTTCAAGTTTCCACACAGCTACATCATCCAGCAGAAACTGGACTGGTATATTTAAGTAAAGGTACTGACACACAAGCTGTACTTTTTCTGGATGACTGTAGAAGGTGGAGCCAGAAGGGTTGGAGGGAACCAGCAATAAGGTCTTGTTCCTTGTAGATTTCCTCCAATAGGTCTCAAGGTGACATTTATGAGTTAAATTTTGCCCCAAATTTTAGTATCTATAGTAAAATTTAGTATGTCGAAATGCGTTTCTTGGAACAGTGGTTCTTTAACTGGACTGTACATTAGAATATTATAGGGAGCTTGTTAAAAATATCAATGCTAGTGTCCTCTCCAAGACATTCTGAGTCAGGAGGTCTTGGCTGGAGCTCAGGCATCTGTATTTTATTTTTTAAAGCACTCTGGTGATGCTGATGCACTCCAGTTAGAGAAGCACTGGCTTAGGAAGGTAGGGACAGTCAGGGTAGCTTGTCTTCTGTCATTACCCACATCTCTTTGATTCCCTGTTGGAGTTTAGAGCAGCCTGGCATGGTGGTTGAAAGACGAGGCTCTGCCATCAGACTTGTGTTAATGTCCTTTCTATCACCTACCAGCTCTGAGACCTGGAGTATGTTGCTTTCCTTTTCTTAGCCTCCATTTTCTCATCTGTAAAACTGGTTACTAATAATAGTTTCCTTGGTAATTGCCATGATTCAATGAGCCAGTGCATGTAAAGTATTTGACACTGGACTTAGAACATAGTAAGCACCTAGTAAATGTTAGCTATGATTATGGTGATGTAGGGAAAGTAAAAGAAAATGGTCAGGGCTCCCTCAGATGTTCACAATCGTGCCAAGCATTCGATGTAAGTATGCACGGGCACCCAAGTGTTCCTTGGTTATTGTCTAATGTAATTGCACATGTGCACCCAGGTATTCCTGGGTTGTCTAATTCGTACTCTGGTGTCCTGGGTTATCAGACTTAAGAATAAAGGACAAGTGGCTCTGATCCATGGTGCCTCCCACCCCTGGGATGCCCTGGGAGGGCCACTGAGAAGCCGCTACTGCTGCTGCAAGCTGTTGCTGCCAGGGCCCGCAGGACGCTTCAGGAGGACACTGCTGCTGCTGCTGCTGCTAGAGGCTGCTACAAGCTGCTGCTGATGAGGATGATGATGAGGAACCTGAGGACTGAGCTCGTGTCATCTGCCAACGGCTCCTGAGATCTTTCTCAATTACCTACCTCGTGGACCTGGGTGTGAGGGGTCTGGTGACCAAGCCTAGCATTTGAGAGGTCTGTGATCCAGTCTGTACAATAGGTTTGAAGGGTCTGTGGGCCCTAGCCCGACAGGTGATCATTGTCGTCATTTGTGATCATAATCATTGTTTTATCTTACAATTTTCCAAAGAAATATTCCCCCTCTGGAGCCTGCAGATCCCAAAAGAGAGGCCCATGCATGAGGGAAATGCAGAGGCACCCTGGCCCCAGAGAGAGCAGGTTTGATGCTCACATGCAAATGTGTGAGCTATGTGAGATGTGCTGCATGGTGGGGGTGGGGGCAGAAATGGATTCTTGGACTTTGTTTTACATAGATCATGTTAACTAGCTGCTGGGAATATAGTTCTGCTTAATTTTCTTAGTTCAGTTAATTCATCCTGAACCCTCTCCCAGACAGGACCAGTGAGAGGTTGAGAATTCAGCTTAAGTTCTTCTCATGTGTGTCATCCTTGTTGAAAAATAACTGGGAATTCATACTACTCAAAGGCTTACATAATGCCTTTCTGTGAGCAGTCAGAGCTGTAGCATGTGTCTTTTCTCAGGTTGCCTCAGCATCGTGGGTACTCTGAACACACCTGTTTGCTCTGGCAGACAACATGTTTATCCACATGGATTCCTATTGTCACACAGACTGCAGAGGGTATAATATGGCTCTTGGCTTAATTATGAGTGGTTACTATGTGTGACTGAAAACCACATAGTTGATGTGACCATTAAAAAGTGAGGCTGGGGCCAGCCCGGTGGCGCACTGAAGAGTGAGCCACTTGGGAGTGTGGCGGCACTCCTGCCAAGGGTTCGGATCCCATGTGGAGACCGGTTCCCGCTCACTGGCTGAGCACGGTGCGGGCGCAACACCGAGGGTTGCGATCCCGTTGCCGGTCCCCAGTATGGGCGTGACACCAAGGGTTGCGATCCCGTTACCGGTCAGTAAAAAAGACAAAAAGGAAAAAAACAATGTGAGGCTGTGGAAAGCTAATGGCAGAAAAAAAGTTCCAGATACATTATTAACTGAAAAAAAAAAGCGTCTATAGGCTCACGTCTCTGGCATTATCACTAAGTGAACAAAGCAGATGACATTAGGTATGATGTGATCCCGCTTTGTTAAGAGAAAAAAGTATGTGTGGGTGTATGTATGTATGTATTTATGTGTATAGCAGAACAACTGGACATTTACGTGCCAGAATGAATGCAGCTGGAGGGGGCTTCTACAGGATATTTGTGTGCATATGCATCTGCTGTTCTGTGCTTTCCAAATTGGAGAGGAATGCATATTGATTATGTATTGACTTATTTTTAAATTATTAAAAAACAAAACTCCCTAATTGTGCATTTACTATCTCAAACCCACTTTGCAATCAGTCATAGTATAAAAATAAGTCAACATATAGTTTCCTTCTTTCTAATAAGCAGTAGAGTAAGCAGTCTGTATGTGGACTCCCTTAGATATCGGGCAATCACAGGTTAAAGGGAAAGCACCTGTACTCAAAAGCAAGTTCAAAGGTCAAAAAGAGCTGTGTTTTGAATAGTGGAGCATCCATTTAACTCTCATTCAACCCCGTATTCAACCATTTCATTAGAGGCTCATTCCTACCCTGTGGTTTTTTAAATGGTGTTGTTTCAGGCCAGGCTTCCCCATCATGCCTCATGCCTCGTCCCTGTGAATCAATTCAGTTCAGGCCAGCCACAGTGACTTCCCCAATCTCTCGTGAAATCCAGTTTTATTGGCATTTTTTCCCTTTGCAAAGAAAGGGGTTCTTATGAGTGCCATGGGAGAGAATAAGTCAAGTCAGTCCACACAGTACCAAAATCAAAAGTGGTTTTGCTGAAAACAAACTGCCCAAAATTTTAATATCATCTACTGTGTACTATGATCAAAACAATGGATTGGCCATATTTTTTACTTATCAACTCACTGTTTAGTCCATCACTGCCCAAACTGCTTTTTAAGGTTATTTTTTAAAACATTGCCCAAATTGTTTTTATATGCCCAAACATATTACCAAAACTGCTATTTAAGATTATTTTTATCATAGGGACTGAGACTGGGTCAGCATGGAATCAGACCACCTCAGATTTTACTGTGGCTTGGCACACCACTATTATCAGGAGCAAAAGCTACAGGAAAACAAAAAATTGCTTCAGAAAGTCAGATTCCAAGCTTCCCATGTACTTGGGTGTTTCCCAGAGATGGTAAACTCAGAAATTGCTGTGCACTCATCATTTTTTATTGCAAAATTCATTAAGCTGCCATGCTATTATCATTCTATCTTGTCAAGATGATACATTACAGACTTTGTTGCAAAACTTTAACAAGCAAGAGAAAGTATACCTCTCTCCCGACCATAGCATGGGAGAGCCTCTGGGTATTTTGCTTTTGCCTTCCTATTTTTTGTATAAAGCTCAGTGTCTTTGCAAAACTCGCATCTGTCTGGCAACTCCCTTTTCTCCTTGTTTGATCATGTGGAGAGATTCCCTCCTTTTGACTCTGCTGTGTGTCATGAGCTGCTGTTAAAGAACAGTCCTCTTCTCTTTTTGCCATGTCATCTTATACATCATGGAAAGATGAGATGTTAGCCTGTAATCTGACAGACTTCTCTGCATGGTGGAAAACCTCCCCCAACGCAGCATTGAAGACCTGCATCTCATGTTCATCTTCCCCAGTTCTGTGTATTCAGTGGGCCAGACGTGTCCAGGCCTGCCAAGACATGTGAGTTTGGCTTGGTTCTGCATGTGCTTTCCTTGCCTCGCCTCTGGATTCTGTGATAAACAGAGATCCTGCCTCCCATGTGTGATGGGGTTGCCATTAGAGTGAGTCGGAATCACTAGGTAAATATGGAAAGTGAAGTCGCTTAGCTCCCAGATTTCCATGGCAACCCCCAGAACAAGTACAATATCACCAAAATTATTCTGTGGCATTCTTTTTTTAGTTGCAGTGATTTGGGTGCATACTCATGTTTTTCCGCTCCTGAGTTGTACGAAAAACAAAAATTCTACCCCCTTCACCAGTACTTTGGTTTCAAGGACATAATTAGTCCCTGTCTGAAGCACCTTACAGTCACACAAAACTACCTCCTCCTGTTCCAACAGAGTAAATTTTGATTGTGTATTACGGTATTCCTTTGTGTTTATTATTTCTCTTATAACCATCCATGGAGCTGTGGTTTATATGGTGCATGGGCCAGGCTAATGCTGCATGTATGGCTAATGCTGACGTCACAGGTCATTTTAACAGATGCTGTGTGGTCAGACTTCATGTCCCTGTCCTTGAGTAGTTTGCATCCTTAAGGACCAAGTCCACATCCAGTTGTCACTCCTTGTAGAACTATGTTCATGAAAGCATTCAGTGCATTACCAGTGCATGTTTACAATTGTTTGGGGCTTTATTTTTATCATTTCCCTGTTTCTGGATTCTTGTTTACTGATTAATACAAAGAGAAATTCTTGTTGACAGACATATTTGAGAAAGGCAAGCATTCTCACTGACTTCAACCGGCTTAGGAATACTCCTGGGTTGTGGGCATTCTTTCTCCTTTTGTCATCTAAATAATCTTGTTGATTTGACTCTGTACTGGTGGTTGTTTTTCTTTGGAAGTCCACTAGCCTATCATTTTTTTTCCTTCAGGGACACTGTTGCCATCAGCCTTTCTTGTATCTTCCGATGAGGATGCTGGAGTTGGGTTGAATCATTAGTGACTCAAGGAAGTCCAGCTCCGTCCGGTATTTAAAGGATGTGGTTAATTTTTTTTTTTTTTTTTTAAAGCTTCTTCTAGGCTACAGGTTCTTATGCTTTTCCATCAGGAGCAAGTACTCATTTGGCCATCTGACCAAAAAAATCCTATTTTGAGTGATGTTACTGAATCACTTTCTCTTTAGTTATTAATTTATTCCGAATGCTTTAGAATTTGTCTCGGTATAGTTTGGCATAACCACTGAAACATTTGATTTGCTGTTGAGTTACTCTTCACCCCTTCATTTCAGTTTATATCTTCCACCTAGAGGTTCACCGTCTTATTATCTGAGACAGCAGGCGATGAGACTTAACTACAAAACTGTAGTAGCCTTGTAGTCAGGAAGTGCCAGGTTTCTAGATTTCCTTGTCATCTAGCCCATTGAGGGACTTTAAGGATGCATGTTTAGCTATCTTGGCTGCAAAACTATGAAGTCTTAGGATAAATTTCATCATAAGAATATGCCTTTTAAGATGCATATTTGGCTGTGTTGGCTGCAAAGCTATGAAATCTTATGATAAATTTTTTATACTCCCTTTTTCTAATGGATAATAAGGGAGAAAAAAATAATATCCTGGTAATGTTTTAGAAAGACTAATATATTCTTAACAAGGTATTGTTTTTAGTTTGCTTCTCAAACTAGAGTTAATAAAACTATTCATCTCTCCTCCCCTATGAAGCAGAAAATGTCTCTAGTAAAGCCCAGAGAAGTGTTGTCTTCATTCCCCTTCTTTATATGGTAGTCTTGGGCTCCTCTTAGTCTTTCAGGAATCTTTATGTGAGTATTTTGTGCAAAGGAAAATTTAACTTATACTGATTCATACTGATAAATGGCATATCCGTTCTCTCAATGATCCCCTAATTATGTAATTTTAGGGTTGTTTTTCTTCCTACTAGGAAGTTCCCATTTGCAGGCCCTGTAGTCCTCCTACGTCTTGGCTCAATGTAACTCTTTTGGTTTCTCTTTTATTGTTGTTGTTTCGCTTGAAACATAAACTCTCAAAATGTGAATAGTTCTAAACCTCAGGAATCAATTTAATCTACTTTTTTTGAAATCTATTTAGAGTTCAGGAATCTCCCAATAGCCCCATGGGGTTTTTATCTCTTCCACGGGGCTTTAGCCAGAGCATTAAGTATTTGCCAAGATATTAGGGGTATTGGGTGTATGTGTGTGTATTTAATGTGAAACTTACTCAAACATCATTTCATAAGCATAATTTATTTTTACAAACATGAAGGGCAAATGGAAAAATATTTTTTATGACTTTACCCCCTTTATTTCCTAAAGAGAACTGAGTTCAAATGCTGACCTCTAAATTTCCATACCAGTGATTCCAGTGTCTCCTCTCAGGGATATGGTATACTTCTTGCTCATTTCAAAAAGGTTCAGTGAATATTAACCCAAATACCATATTTCATGACAAGTTAATCAATAGCCAGAAACATCAGTTGATTTCAATACGGTATATTTGTAGTAAATGGGGGATGAGAATGACATTCCAAGTCTATAATATTTTGTTACAGTAATGGTGCCTGTACTATTTAACTAAATCATTCCCAAAAATGTTTTTTCAATGCATGGTCCCAAGTTTTTAAAGATGGGAAGGAACAGAAAATTCTCTTCTTTGAGCAGTATTCTAAAGTTTACAAAATACATTCCTGGATATGATTCCTCTTGATCCTCATGACCGCTCCCCGAGCTGTGTGAGACTGTTCTCATTCTCCCTGTTTTATAGATTTATTAACCATAAATCTGAAGCTAAGTGGAAATTGCCTGAGGTCATACAGCCAGTCAGGGGTGGAGTCTCGAAGAAAACTCAGATTTTCTCTTTCTGGACTTAGTAATATTCTCCAAGCAGATTACGCAGCCTATTACAGATCTATTTATCAAAGAATTAACTTGAAGAACTTGAAGTTAAATATCAAGTATGTGGAGTTAGGGGAAACACAGAAGTATGTTTCTGGGGAGGGGTGAGGGATTTAGACCGGCTGAGTCATAAGGTGGTTAGTTGATGGCCAAATGGTAGATATGCTATGGTGAGGTGCTATAGAATTGGAGGTGGGACATGGCCTGGTCAGTTAGGATAATACCAGAGGCAGGAGTTTTAGAATAAAAGGTGAGTGTAACAGAAGCCAAGGGGATCTGGATTGCAAGGGATCTAAGAAGGCTGCTCTGTATTCTGACCACCTGCCAATCAAAAGAAGACACAATTTACAGTGCAGTGTAGGGACACCCTTAGGAAAAAGCCTTGCTCATATTAAAGGGAGATATACCCTGTCAAAATGAGGAGGGGCTTTTGCTTTAAAGTTGCAAGTCACCTATTTCTCTTTGACTCTTTTTTTCCTACTTTTAATTCTTATTCTTTCCTATGTCATTTTTAAAGCTTCATTGGTACCAGAGATCTCAATCCAATCTCTTTATTTGTAAATTTTTTTGTACTAACCCTTTGCAATAACATTAATATGGGGCTTCTGGCATTTTTTCCCCTAGAGGAACAAAGGAACAGCATCATCAACTCCAGTTTGGAATCTGTCTCATCAAATGCAAACAGCATCCTTAATTCCAGCAGCAGCCTACAGCCCAACATGAACTCCAGTGACCCAGACTTGGATGTGGTCAAACCCACCCGGCCCAACTCACTGTAAGTATGATGTCCAACTGCCTACCACACAAGGGCCTTGGTCACCCATTCTGCCCAAAATTTGCTCTCTGGCTCCATCTGACTTTGGCCTGTTTTCCTATGAACATGATTTAAACCCTGTCCCTAAACTTGGCGCTTGGCTGGTTTGTTGTGGGTTTTTTAAGCATCATCATCTCAAAGGGGAGTCATTATTCTTAACATACTGCTTCTTAGCCTTGGTGATCTTTGATTTACTGTCCTGCTGAGATGGCTTTGGTGATAGCTATTGCTTGTGCTGGCTGCTAGGCATGAAAAGCAATTTCTTTTAGTTTTACAAACATCTAGGGACTATAGTAGCTCAGTGGATCAGTAGCCAAGTCTGTTTTACTCATTCATGTTGCCCTGGTTTCCCTTCCCGCTGACTGTTTTGGAAATGTTCAGTGCTACCTTTGTGTCCACTTCCATAAAGAAGAGCCCCCAATAGCTGTTTGTGTCTTCACATCTCAAACCTTAGCATGACTGAGTTGTCTTACCAGAGACTATAAAAGAGAAGAAATCTTTTTGCTTCATTTTTGGGCATTGAGCACCCATAGCCAAGACAGGCAGTTTTAGGGCTGGTTGTCTAGTCCCTCACAGAAACTAGATCTATTCTACTACGGCCAAAAAGTTCCCCTTTGTGGTTTCATCCCACATTGCTTAGCATGCGTATTCAGACCACCCCATAAATCTTGTCAACTAGAACTTTTGCAGGAAGAATGTGAGGCAGCTAGATTCTCAGGCTGTAGTTGTACAAGATGCAGGAAAAACAGAGTTGACTTTGCCTTTTTCTAGTGAAAATAGTTTGAGGTTCAGCCACAAATTGTCTTCAGGGAAGTTGTTTCACTTGGTGAGACACCATCATGAGGGTGAGAGTCTAGGCTGTCAGCCCCTCTGCATGCCATGGTGCATGATAGTACCCTGTCATCCTATCTCTTTAATGTGTTTACAACTCTGATAAACGGGTCCAATGATTTTTGCCATAAGAGACTGTATTAGTCTGTTTTTGTGTTGCTATAACAGAATACCTGAAATTGGATAATTTATAAAGAGATATATTTGGCTCATGATTCTGGGACAGCTGCATCTGGTGCAGGTCTGAGGCTTCTTCTACTCATGGTGGAAAGCAGGCAGCCAGCCAGCGCAAGGAGATCACATGGTGAGAGGAAGCAATGTGGGGGGGGGGGGAAGTGACAGGGTCCTTTTAACAACCAGCTCTCTCAGACTAATAGAGTAAGAACTCACTCACTACCCCCACCCCATCGGGAGGGCATTAATCCATTCATGACCCAAACAGCTCCCAACACTGGCACATTGGGGATTGGATTTCAGCATGGGCTTTGGAAGGACAACATATCCAAACAATATCAGAGACTAAGGGATATTAAATGCTTGGGTGGTGGGGAGGATGACTCCAAATTGGATTTGAGAGGTATTGATAATGAAAATGTAACTACAGTATAAGATGGAATCTTAAAGAGAAAATTGGGTCTCTTTTTGGTTGTTGGCAGCTTTAAATCATACCAACATTTAGGAGACTTAACTACTTGTTGTTTGATAGTGTGTTTGTTCACCATGGAGTGGGCCAGTGGCTTTTGAACAAATAATTGAATTTGTTCAGCTTATGGGCAGTGAGTCTCTTCTGGTTCTCCATGGCTAAACTTGCCAGTGGAGCCCGTTGCCCTGCTGTATGGCTTTCTCAGGCTCTCCAACACCTGCTGTCCTAGCCTTTAAGGAGATTCGGGGGGGGGGGGGGTCTCCATTTGATTTAAATCTCTTTACCTAGTGGATGCTGAAATTATTTGTTGCTCAGCATGAGCAAGATTGACTTTCTAGCCCAGTTTGCTTAACATCCCCTGACTATAGCCAGCCAGTACGAACTAGTGGTCTTTAATCTCTGTTTTCGGTGGCTGGTAATGTGGACCCTGAGTCACCACTGAGTACACTGTGTACCAAGGGGTTGCTTAAGCAGCTAAGTTGAAGAAAGGGATATGTCTTTTAAATAGATCCTGGAGGAGGGGGCTGAGGAATTTTTATTTATTAGGGGTCCAGATGAGGTTCGTTTTTCATAACATACTGGGAATCACTCCACCTACTTCACACCATCCAAGGGGACTGTTCTCTACCTGGTGCAGATTTGGGGGGCTTTCCCAGAGAAGGGAGAGTGATGCCAGGAAGAGTTCTGTGTCTCTGGAGGAGGATTGGTGATAGGAGTGTGGGTGTGTTTCCAGCAAGACTGCCATCCTTCCAAGCTCAGTGGGTCTCTGATGCCTGTGAGTCTTGAGGTCGAGGAAGGCTGGGGTAGAGGGAGAAGCAGTGCCAGTGCCAGAGCTGATACCAGCATTTGCCACAGCCCCACATGAGAGCCATGTCACAGCCCCTGTAAGCTCTGCAGAAAGTTCACCAGCCATTTCTCAAACCTGAGGCAATGGGATGACATTGGGTTCCTCCCTCCCTGGTTTTTTCTACCTGGGATTTTCCCGGGAGGACCATGGATGGAAGTTAGTCAGTCCTGGCAAAGGAAAGCTAAAGTACTTTCCCTGAGTAAATTAATTCTGAGAAGTCTGTGGACACACTATGCCATGGTGATCAGGCTCAGTTGAAACCAACCAAGACCACTTGAGTCTCAATCTCAGTTCTGGACCCTTTTGTTCCCTTCATCATTGGTTAATTTCATGTGTACAGAGATTCTCAAATGGGAACACTTAATGATGCAGATGAAAATAAAAAAAAAACAAAGGCGGGGGTTACCTTTACCTTGATTATTAGTTAGACATAAGGTGGGGAAACAGTCAGCAGGCTATCTGTTCTTTTTACTTCACTCATTTTTTTTTTCACTATTTTTCATAATGAGTAAGATGATCATTATGACCATGTAGAAATCATAATGAAAGAAACATATTTGTTAGTCATGATAATATATTTTGCTGTATTGGTGGCAAATTTTTCCTGATTCTCCAAGGAGGTCAGGGCTGTCTTGTTTGTGTGCTAAATGCTAAATTGGGCATCAAAATTAGAGATGCTGCTATTCTACCTATGCCAGGGTCAAGGCAGCTGGGTTTAAATCTTTGGCAGGTCTTCAGCTAGACTCCTGAAGGACAGTTGGTAGCCAGGATCAAAGTCCAGCTAATCTGAAATTGTCAGCATGTATTACTGAACCTATTTTGTGCCCAGACCTATGCTAAGCTACCTGTAAACCAGAATAAGAGTATTCCTTTTCCATCTGAGAGATTATAGTCTAGCTAAGGAGGAAAGACAGCGGCATATGGCAATGCTAAATGGAATGGATAGGTCACATTTAGAGTTCAACAACTATTAACAATATCTGGTGAGGACACACACCAGGTCAGAGTATTGGGAAAGGTGGAATAGATGAAGTATAAGGTGAGTGTTAGGAACGATTTAGATGGGTGGATGAAGAACATTGCAGGTAAGGGCGATGAGGGAGGCAGAGATGATACAGGATGAATACATTCTACAGACATGTGAGTTAGGGTAGAGAGAGCTATAGTTCTTCCCTTACCACTACCATCAAAAAAAAAAAAAAAAAAAAACCTGAACCAGCCTTTGAAATTAGACTCTTCACATAAAAATCCAGATTTCATGCTGGAACCACTAGACATCCATATGCAAAAAAATTAATCTAGAAGATTTGGCTTCAGTAAACCCATGAGTTACTTAGTTAACAGATGATTCTCTCCAGTCCCTATCGTCTCACAACTAGCCTGCTTCACTCTTTTTAAATTTCCTGCCTGTAGGCTTGTGGTAGATTAAATATGGCCGCATAATTTTTGCAGCCCCTCTCATTAAGAGCTGAAGCCCTTGAATCTAGGCTGGCCTTCACTCTTTGACTTAATTTGTCCAGTAGAATGTGGTAGAAGTGACATCATGCGATGTCCAAGCCCAGGCCACAATGACTTGCAGCTTCCTCTCTTATCCTCTTGGAACCCAGCCACCATGTAAAGAAGACCTGTCTAGCCTCTGAAAATGAAAGACCATTAGAGAGAGAAGCCCAGCTGTCCAAGCCAAGCCCAACACCTGGGTAGCCAATCAGTTGAATGCAGCTGGGTGAGTTAGTCTGGGCAAGACCAGCTGGAATGCTGCCCAATCAACCCACAGATTCATGATAAATAATACATTGTTGTTGTAAGCCACTGAGATTGGGGTGGTTTATTACGCAGCAATAATTAACTGACACAAAGTTTATGAGTTTGTGACCTCGGACACATGGGCAAATGCCTCGGGATGGGGCTGAACTGCCTGGGTGGGATAGAAAGGTATGGAAGGTCTCACTGTAGCAGACTGCAGCATGGAGACTAGCCTCTTAATTTTCAGAATCTTCTTTGAAAGAAAATGACTCATAATTGAGATTCTAAGAAATAAGGAAACAAAACAAAACTCATAGCTAATGGCTGAGGCAAACAAGAAAGATGGCTCAAACATTGGAATGGAAAGCAGAAAACCCTAGGCATTAATCCTGGCACCAACACGGACCAGCTGATGATGCAGGTCCTGGCCCTGAATGCACCCATCGCCCACTCCCTCTGGTGGAAGAAATGGAGCTAACCCAGCTCTAAGAAGAACGGAGGTTGTTCAATGGGTGTTTACAAAGGGCTGCAAAAATAAAAGTCACTCTCTTCTTCCACAGGACCAGTAGACTTGGCATCTTGCCAGCTCCTCTCTGGGAGATACTGATTTTTAAGGAGGAAGTAAATACTGAGAAAGAAGTCAGGGGATGTCCCACCAGGGACATGACATACTGCAGTAATTCCCCCAAATTAGAAACTTCTAGGTGAATGCTTTCTTCGGACTGCTGGGGTAGGGACTGAGGGGGGTTGTTAAGACTGAAAGAAGGTTAGGAGGGCAGGCATGATTACCACAGTGGCAGAACCCAGCACTAGAGATCTCCCTGCGTAAGTGGTCCCCACCCCTAAAAAAATAACCACTCAGTAGCATCATAAATAAAACTAATTTTTCTCCTCCTTTCCTCTTTGGCAGAACCCAGCACTAGAGATCTCCCTGCGTAAGTGGTCCCCACCCCTAAAAAAATAACCGCTCAGTAGCATCATAAATAAAACTAATTTTTCTCCTCCTTTCCTCTTCACACACACACACACACACACACACACACACACACACGCATTTCCAAATTATTTCTGGTGACCTAAAAGATGTGTGCATGCCAAACGCCTGCAGATTCTGCCAGAGTCAACCTTCCTCTCCTGTCTCAGCAGCCAGAGAACAGTCCCTGGAATTCGAAGGATAAACAAGGCCTGCTTCCAGGCAGAGTTGTTTCTCTGAAGCACTGCTGGCTCCTTCTGAGTTTGCTTCAGCTGCTCTATGATGAAACTTGGGGAAAACTTGCGTTAAGAGATATCTCTAAAATTTTACAATCTTCTGCTTATTTGGTCAACATTCATTCAACCAATCGATTGAGCACCTATTGTAAGGCAGGCATTGTTCTGAGTGCCGAAGATACAGTGGTTTAAAGAAATTAGAATTCCTTGTTTCATGGATTTTTATATTCTAGTGGAGGCAGGAGATAAATCAGTGTCTAAAACAACAGATGTTGAAAAGTTCTGTTGAGAAAACTAATGCAGAGTAAAGGAGATAGAGATTTGGAGGGGAAGGAGGCAAGTTACTTGAGCTCTCTCTACCTCAGTTTCCTCATGTTTAAAATAGGGTGATCATACCCTCCTCCAAAAGGTGGTGTGAAGATTAAGTGAGATCATCCTTTATTATCTCATTTACATGCTTAGCACTATGAATGCCAATTAATATTATTTTGGAGAGCTTCCTCTACACACTATCTTTCTCTCTCTCTCTCTCTTTTCTTAGCTCAGGTATGTGTCTTTCCTGTGCAGAGAAACGTCCTAGGCTGTTCCATTTACCTTCCCTCATCAGCTTCCTACCATGAATCTGACACCAGAGCTGTCTAGTCTTTGAGTTATCAGTGGAGAGGAAGGACTTGTACTATAGAGGCAGGGGCAGCCCCACCTTAAACCAAGACCAGCTAGGGTAGGCAGGCCTGTTCCTGGAAAATTTAGAAGCCACCAAATCTCAAGGGTACCTGATGAGCTGTGTGCATAGCTGTTATTTATTGAGACCAAATGAATCACAAAATGAATAATATGCATTAGACAAGTGATCATTAATGTCATAATTTTTTTAAAAAGTAATTTTACCATCCCAATGCTGTTTTATGCCAAAGAGTTACACCCAAATAGGCAGCTATGATTTTACTAGAATTGTCTTTGTCATTCTTTAGAATGCAGGGATTTGAAAAAGGAAGTTTTCCTTTGTGGTTGGATCAGCTTTCTGTGGAGGAGGATCTTTCCTGTTAGATCGAGAATTCTGTTTCTCACCCACCTCCAAGCAGAAAAGGTCTCTCAGACTATTTGCCTGAAAACTTGGTGACGTTCCTCACCTTGGGAAATAACTTGAAAGCAGAATCATTTTTGCAAGGAATCATTTGTCTTTTCTTACTCCTCGTCCTAATCCCCATGTTGATTCCAGCTTACTCGTTCACTGTTGTTTCTTGGATGTGCCCAAAACCCTCCCTCTGTCACCTCAGGCTCCATAGCTCCTCCAAGTAACCAGGCTATGTTCCCTTGAAGTTTTCAGAGATTGTCATTGGTGTGACCTGTTTTCTTCTTAGTGGCTTCATGTCAGCTTTTCTCTTTCCCTAAGCAAGATCTCAGTCACTGATCAGGAGCCCAGCTGGGTTTTCTTGGTTGATGGTAGAGATTCTTGCCTGCTGACCCATCCAGCTTTTATTGGATAAACGTGTTTGGTTATTAGCAGTTCTTAATTTTTTAAATATAAAAATTGCTTGAGGCAGCCCTCACACTTCATGACCCAGCAGGATTTCTTTCCCAAGCACCATGGCTGTCAGTGGCGCTCGGATCTCTGCAGCCTGTCAGCAGAGGAGGTGTGGAAGGAGGTGGGGAGCAGGACGCCCTTTGAATGCCTAGTCATATCCCTGTTTTCCTGCAGAGTGGAAATCACAAATGGAAAAATGCTTTACCTCACATGGAGTGTTCTTTTCTTTTCCCCTTTATGAGCTAAAATCATATAAAGGGTCTGTATTTTTTTCTATAAACTTATTAATCTTGCTAAAAATCTAAAACAATTCTCAAATTTTACCATGACATATTGTACATGCTTAATGCCTTGGGGTTTAATTAAAGGTATGAATGAATTAGTTTCATTCTGAATTTAGCTACCCTCAAATGCCTTGTAGCACTGTATTTTATATGCGTGGGTAGGTGTTAGGCATTTTAAATCTCAAATTTTTGGAAGAATCTTTAGGGAAGGAAATAGGCTTAAGATTTTGCAGGCTTTTCAGCAGTAGTATGCCTGTAAGGGTACTTTGAAGGAACTCTGAAGTGCTATTGTTCTCATTTAGGGTTAGATTTGGAATTATTTCTCCCTCTATGTATATAATTAGGGGGATCCTATTGGTAGATTCAGATTCTAAATTGGATAAATTAAAATTAAAGTACTGCTTTTTAAGCTTTTTTAGTCAATCTGGAAAGCAGATGCTTACTTAGCTAGAAAAGCATTCCTATTTGGAAACAGTTTTTGGATCTTGTTTTTAACTTTTTCTCTGCATTAAGGATCTAGAAAGCCATTCAGTATCTACCATGGGCTTCTTTTGGTCTCTATTACACTGGTCTTCCAAGGCAGAGTTTTAGCTCAGTGCAGTGATTCTCAGAGCGTGGTCCTGGGACCAGCATCATTGGCATCACCTGGGAGCCTATTAGATATGCAGTTCTCTGGCTCCACCCCCGACCTACTGAATCAACAACTCTGGAGGAAGGGCCCACTAATCTGTGTTTTACCAGATCCTGCTGGTGATTTTGATACATGCTAAAGTCTGAGAACCATAGTGCATAGTGGCCTAGTATCTTCGCTGATGGGCTTCCACCAGAATAAAATCAGAATGGACCTCATTGTACAGCTCCCGGGGCCAAGCCTGTGTCATCACCAGTGCTTTCTGGTTGTCCAGGCAGTGATGACAGTAGTGGGGCTTAACAGAGCTTTGCTATTGGCCTTTGAGATCAGTCACAGCTTATGCTGCTGAGGAGGGATGGGTTTTCTTTTCAGGTGAACCCAATTAGCTCACCAGTGCTGTACTTTCAGACTTCCCAAGGAAGCCCAGCCAGCTGCTTTCCAAATATGCCTTTTGGCCACAAATCAAGAGAGGGTATGTGGGGCCGGCCCGGTGGCGCAATGGATAGTGCGCCGCCCGAGGGTTCGGATCCCACATACAGACCGGTTCCCGCTCACTGGCTGAGTGAGGCGCGGGGGCAACGCCGAGGGTTGCAATCCCGTTGCTGGTCCCAGGGCTGGTACGGGGGCAACACTGAGGGTTGCGATCCGTTGCCGGACACGGAAAAAGACAAAAGACAAAAAAAAAAAAAAAGAGAGAGGGTATGTGCATCAATTAATCAAGCCAACAGATATTTTTGTTGAGCACCTACTATGTATGTAACATGAGAAGATGAAGACACTGATATTGACAGGAAAAAGCTCTCAGGATATGTGATAACTGAAAGTCAACATGATCGGCGTCAACATGGACAGAAGATTTGAAAATTCCAAATCAGCATTTTCCAAACTGGTGCAGGAAAGGGAGGGTGGAAGGGGAAGCAAGAGCTGAGATGGACAAAGTTCAACAGATTCTTGACTAGAGGACTTCTGAACCTTTAATATGTCCATTGTGAATCTCCCAGAGGGCATGTGTTATGATGCATTTCCTATACATATTTGACCACAGAACATGCTGTCTATAGCTCTTCAGCCTCTTATAATAGTATTCCACAGTTTAGGAAATGCTGTTCTAAATCAACACTCTACTTTTGAGCGGGGGGAAATGTATTTCTCATAATGGGTGGTATTATTATGGCAGAGATCCTTTCAAGAACAGATTTAGCTTACATATTGTATGGCCACAGATAGCTATCTGAGGGCTGAAATGAGTTATATCATGTTCAAAGCATGAGTAAGCTTTAGAATTGGTGTAGGGAAAAGCCCTTGTGGCCTGATAGTGGACTTGCCTGGGTCAAGCTTTGGCTCTGCCATTTCCTAACCGTAAACTTGAGCAAATTATTTGCCCTCTCTGAGCTAATCTTCTGTGAAATGGTAATGATAATAATAACACCTCCTTCCAAGGTTGTTGTGAAGGTAGATGAGATAATGCCTTCATAACACTTAGTAAGTGGCTGGTTTGGAGTAAGCAGTCAACAAAAATTGGTTGGTGCTATTACTGTTTTATTATCTTATGATTTGCTCTTAGGCTGCCCCCTCTGCCAATGAACAAACCCCCAGTGTTGATTTCTTTCAGTATTGGCAATAGAGGGACACTCAAGGTTTATTTTTGTTTATTTGTTTAATCCTGATGTGACACAACCCAACCTAGATTTAAAACATTGAGATAACAATTTAAAAAATAAATTAAAATACCTAAAACTGAACTAACTACAAATAATAGTAAAGTACACTAAAATCAACAGAAGCACTCCTCTTGCAAGGCAGGCTCCAAGCTGTTTGCACAAAGTCAGAAGGCTTAGGTGTTTATTCTTAGGAGCCTTGGTCAAGCTACCTATGCTATTGATCCTCCATTGGGTGGAGCCAATTGGAACTACACTAATTAGACTAGAAACTAATTGCAATCTTGAGTCTTCACTGGGGAATAATTTAGTCTCAGGAATTCCTCTCCGGCCTATGACTTTGTGTTAATTTGACTGTCATTATGACAGAAAAGAAAACAATTTCTGGGGGGAAAAAAATCATTCTGAAAATCAACATCTTAGTCATTCACTGCATTTGCTCTATCAGGTTCTCTTCCGGTATGTATCAACTTCCTTCAGAAGGAAGCAGTGGGGATCTCACCAAGACACTGCTTTTGTGTTCCTTCCAATATTCTTTACAAATTGATGACAGCTGGTGAAGGGGCTTGTTGTCAGAAATGTTCAGAAAAGGGATAAAATAGCTGCTTTAAGACTACCCTATTGCCTTTTGTTGCCCTTTGTGGGAGAAGCCATGTCTTCAGAGAAAACCAAGAGGATATTGTCCACAAAGAAATAAAGGCCAATATGCCCATCCAAGGATGGTATATGAGGATCCTAAGAAGAAACATGGACACAATCAAAATAGCATCTTTCAAGGAGGGTTATTTACCAAGGGATTGGTACAGGAGTATCACAAGAGGTAGTATAGTAATCCAGGGCTAGGAGCTGCTGACCAGTCACCACCCTTAGGCTGAACAGACACTAGTGGAAAGTGGTACCAGAACCCAGAAGGGGAGAGAGTTGGATAGAGTCATTGCCTTGAAAGGAGCAGTGACCTTTAGTTAAGGGACACAGCCAGGTGGAGATGACCTCTCAGACGTGAAGTAAATGCCTTGTGCCTCTCTTTCCTCCTGCTAATCTGATAGAACTCCGCACTGGTGAGCCCAATAAGAAGCTAGAGGGTGGAGAAGCCCTTCTCTCAGACGTGAAGTAAATGCCTTGTGCCTCTCTTTCCTCCTGCTAATCTGATAGAACTCCCCACTGGTGAGCCCAATAAGAAGCTAGAGGGTGGAGAAGCCCTTTTGATGTAATCCCCATTGGTAAGGCAAATGAATGCAACCCAGCACAATTGTATATTCTGATGCTGTTTTTAAGAGCCATAGAGTGGATAGAGCAGGAATAACCATCAAGGACTGTCTAAATAAATCATAAAGTAGATTGTTTTGGGGGTTTTTTTGTGGCAACTGACTGGTGCAGGGATTGAACCCTGGACATTGGTGTTATCAGCACCATGCTCTAAACAACTGAGCTAACCAACCAGCCCCAAATCATAGAGTAGAATACTATCCAATGCAACAGAGGAATGAGGTAGTTCTATATGTGCTGTTATAGAGCAACTGTCAAAGGCATATTAAGGTGCAGGATAGTGTGCAGCTGGCTCTCAGTCCAGGCTGCACATTAACATAACCTGGGGAGCCTAAAATAAAAATACCGACACTTTGGCCCCTTCCCTGCAGCCTTAGAATTAATTGATCAGGGGTGGGGTCTGAGTGTGGGTATGTTCTTAAGCTTCCCAAGTGATTTTAATACATAGCTAGACTTGAAAACCATTAGTGTGCTTTATATGATACTACTTATATAAGAATCTGGGGGTATAGGAACATACAGGTATGTGTTCGTGTCAAGAGTATGTCTGGGAATGATACAGGGGAATGAATCTGTGCAGTTGTCTGAAGGAGGCAGATAGGGTGGTAGAAAAACTGACTTTTTTTTTCCTATATAAAGATCTCAACCCTTGGCTTGGTGTTGTCAGCACCACACTCAGCCAGTGAGCTAACTGGCCATCCCTACATAGGATCCGAACCCGGGGCCTTGGTGTTATCAGCACTGCACTCTCCCGAGTGAGCCATGGGCCAGCCCCTGACTTTTCATTTCAACACTACCTTTTTGTAGTGCTGGAATTCTTTACATATGCCTGCATTGATTGTTCAGCTTCAAAGCTGCAATTAAAAATAGATTTGCCCAGTTTTGAAATCACCATTCATTCATTCACTCATTCATTCCCTTAAAGCTGTGGAGCACATCTTTTTAAGAAAGGGGTTTTTTTTAACCTTTAAAATTTTTTATGTCTTCAATAGGTAGGGATCTGAGTGTGATGCTGTTTGATTGAAGAATAAGGACTGTACCA
The DNA here is from genome assembly GCF_000696425.1 of Galeopterus variegatus. Lineage (NCBI taxonomy): Eukaryota > Metazoa > Chordata > Mammalia > Dermoptera > Cynocephalidae > Galeopterus > Galeopterus variegatus. Next base: position 933,140 of record NW_007726267.1, on the reverse strand, counting down.
AGAAGGTGTTGTTTTTGGTGTGTTTTAAATGAAATTAAGGCCATTGAATCATTTTTCAATGGCCAAATGACTCCTCTCTAGGCTGGCCTGTTCAGGACTCCAGGTCAATTTAGTAAATAGGAAGTCTGTAATGAGGTTAATTGAGCTCTCTCTCAGGGAGCTATGTAGAGTGGATCCAGTTAGACCCCTGCCTCTGGATTATTTCACATTTCTTATTAAAATTAGGAAGCCCTAACTTAAGAAACCAGAAAGTCAATTTTGACGTTGAACAGCCACTCATGAACTCCTCCCCCAACTCCCCCATCCAACATTGTGAAATTTAAGTAGTTCGATTATATCAAGCTATATATATTTCTTTCCCCTGATCTTCATCTCATTCTCCATCTACCCGATATCCTTTAAAAGCTCCATTTTAAAGCAGAATATATAATGGAAAAACCTTAACTCCTGACCTTTATGGAGATACACTAGAGTTACTCAGTAATAATTAGCAGTTGCTCTGGTAACCTCAGACACTGCTTAAATCACGTGTATTTGTCACCATCCCCTTCCTGCAGGACAGTAAGATCACCTGCTTCACACTAATGAAAAAAGGGGCATTTGAGTAATTTTATAAATCCTTTTCAGCTTCTGTTGTAAGAATAGAAGTAACATTATTTGTGATTGACTCATCAAAAAGAGTTTTTTTGTTTTGTTTTTTAGTAACTAAAGCAGTGAGATAGAATAGAAATTATCCTAAGTTTTGAGCAAATTGGAAAGCCCTGTTTAGTCTATTTTGTTCACTGTGCTCAAAACCTTAGAAGATATAAGGTGAAACTTGCAGACCAGAATTTAAGGATAGCGGCTCCAGTGATAGAATGGGAGAATGAAATTGGCAGCTCTGTCATCATGTCACACATCACTAAAAGACGATTAATGCCCACTAACTCCAGAACTTTGACTTGAAGAAACTGCTTGAATGTTGGCAAATCCAAAGCTGTAGCACAAGGGGGTTTCTATCTTCTAAAGAATTTGTTAGTGTCCACTCTGTCTCAGGGGAAGCCTACATGCACCTAGTGAGTCCATGCACAGTGCCCTATGGCATAGACATCATGGAAGGAGCCTCGTGTAACTCTCTGCTTCCTCTGGGGGAGATGCAGTTCCCCCCCATATCCCCCCCCACACACACATCCTCTTTCCCATTCTTCTCTTGACCCTTTGTGTGGAAGTGGAATTAGAGGAAATATGTCCTTAGTCATCCCATGGCAGCACTTACAACGTTCAATTGTCACCATGAAAATAAACTGGCAGGAGATCAGGAAGCAAGAAGTGGAGTCATGGGAATCCTGGACACGCTAATCCAATAGAGATGAGATCCACATGTCAGTGACTGACATGGCCAACATAATCATCCCAGAAAGCAGTTAGACACCCCCACTAGCCCAAGAGAGGACTGCAAGCATTTAATTATTAGCAAATGAACACCCACCAATTGCTCTTGCTCTCGCTCTCCTTTCCACCCTTAAATCTCAACAGAACGCAAACTTATTTTCATGTTATGTTTCCCTTTGGAGTAAGTTGAATAATTGCTGTGGTAGCCTTATCACACTCTGGAGCAGTCACTAACATCAGCATCCAGAATTGGCTAGATCTGGCAGACAGTCCCTTTCTAGTCGGTTAGCAAACGCTTATTAAATACCCACTGTTTAAGACACTATCCCAGGTGCTACGAAAGAGACTAAACTATAATCTCCCCTCAAATCTCTTACTGCCCAGATGGGGCAGATCAGACCTATATACATGGGGGAGCATTGCTGCCAATATGAGATTTTAAGTGGTGTGAGTGGTCTGGTCATTTACTCTCAAGCATAGTTATGGTTGAATGAATTATCTTTGCAATTGTAC
>NW_007726267.1:929737-931220 GCF_000696425.1 Galeopterus variegatus | reverse complement strand
TGGTCTGGTCATTTACTCTCAAGCATAGTTATGGTTGAATGAATTATCTTTGCAATTGTACGTTGCATAGGCAGAGTTTCCAGTAATCTCCCTAGCTCATCTTCTAGATCTGCTCTGAAGTTTAGGCTTTCCTTGTTTGCCTTGGTCCAACTTACTGTGAGTTCAGGAGGAGGAATTCTGGTTTTATGACCCAACTTTTTTTTATTCTGTTTGCCAGGAGGCTTCTTAATCTCTCAGACTCTTATCGACTGTCAAGCGCTGGGCATAGAAGAGAAAAGATGGTACAATGTCTCAAATGTTTTTTGCCACAGCATTTTTGAAGTCTCCTCCCACCCCACCCCCACCTACCGAACAAGAGACTTTCTTATTAGGATATACTTGTACATTTTTCCTCCCAAACAACTAGCAGTTTACTAATATTTGTAGTGGCAAAAATTTATAACAATTTCCTATATAAAGCCCTACACCAAATATCCTGATAAATTTAATTCATACCTTGAAGGATCATTTTCTGACTTTACATGAAAAAGGAAAGTTTTGATAATTAGTAGTTCTTTAAATGCTGAATCAGCATAGCCAGGAAAAAATAAGTGAAGAGAAACTATGCCTTTCCATGAATCAGAGTAAGTCTTGCTGGTAAATTTTCATGTAATACCTAAATCTCTGTATAGGGCTGAGGGCTCTTTTTCCTTGTTATGTATAAGGGAATTCTAAATTAAATTCCTTTTTCCTCAAAAGCCGTTTATTAAGTTCTGCCTTTAATTTCATCATTAATCAATTAGATCATATGCACACAAACAAGCACTCTTGTGTGCTGTATTTTTCTTTGGATACATGGCTGGTTTTTCCAGATTCTTCTTCCTCTTCCAGAAATGTCAGCACCTGGACTTTATTCTTTTCAATTGTATACCAATTCCAGTGGCAATACAAAGGGAGGTTTAATAAGACCTGAGTTGAGTTGATATTTTGAATACAGCTAGCTCTGAATTGGAGCATAGAAAGCTCTGTTAGCCATAACCTGAATGCTGCTGTTGAAATGCAGTCAGCCAGGTTTCCGTCTTATTTGTCATTTTTGGTTCACCTTGTACAAACCAGTTCACGGTCTAACCCACTGATCTTGGCACACCTGGAAACCTAAGACCCTCATCTAGAATCCAAATATATAATTAATGTGTAAGGCCCCCAACACAGGAGAGCAATGTGACTTCAAGCAGAATCCTCTTTGTATGCTGCTACAGCCTTATGCTTAGCTTTACTCTGGATTCATGTAGAAATGTAAGAATTTGTAGTAGATAAGAGAAAGAAAACACCATCCTGCTCAGCTGAGCTGACCTATGTGTTTTGCCACCTCTGAAGATGGCCCCTGTCCTCGGCAAAGGATACAAATCTTTCAAGATTGCCTTCCTACCTACATCACTGTGGGGCTGGCCTGGCTACATGTGGTAGCTGTGAAACTGGATTATGTGTCTGTGAAAAGCAAGGG
>NW_007726267.1:898075-929205 GCF_000696425.1 Galeopterus variegatus | reverse complement strand
CTGAGCTGACCTATGTGTTTTGCCACCTCTGAAGATGGCCCCTGTCCTCGGCAAAGGATACAAATCTTTCAAGATTGCCTTCCTACCTACATCACTGTGGGGCTGGCCTGGCTACATGTGGTAGCTGTGAAACTGGATTATGTGTCTGTGAAAAGCAAGGGGTGGAATCATGTCCCCAAAGGGCCATGCTCTGGTTTTGCTGACCAGAGTAAACAGGTTCAGATTTTTGGAGGCTGGCTGGAGAAGAGAGAAGAGAGGTGAGGGTGTTATCAGTGGGGGGAGGAATTTGGGGGGAACAAAAATATCTAAAAGGATATTTTATGGAGTTTCTAATATGTGGTGTGTGGTATGAATCATCTTCCATGTCCCCTCATGAAATGTGCAGTAAAAAACAGTTTCTCATTATTCAGTCTTTCACAGTTATTAAGAGCTTGGGCTCTGAGGACAGCCTTATTTGAGTTCATGTCCCAACTTCACAGCCTATTAGCTATTTTATAATAATGAACAACTTACTTGACCTCTATAAGCCTCGTGTGTGCAATAGGAATAAAAATAGAAACTATCTCATAGGGTTGTTGTGAGGATTAAATAGTTTAAGTTAAGTGCTCAATAAAAGTTAACCTGCCATGATTATGGTCGCAGTTCCTCTTTTAACAATAACTGAGGATTTGGAAGGTCTTTGGAAGGTTATACCGAGGTGCTGAGTCCCGCTTCATGATGGGCACAGGGTGAGAAGGGAGGCTGCCCTCTGGGACCCAGTCATGTCCAACTTAAAGAATAATTCAACCCACTCCCCTCAACTCGTCTAGACCAATGCCAGTTTCACACCTAGCAGGGAGCACATAAGCCCTCTGAGTAGCCAGAAGAGCCACAACTTCATCAGTTCTCTAGGTTTGTTGGACAGTCACAGGTCAGGGGGATCGAGGGCATGTGGGAAGAAAGCTCCGGCCAGGAACCCAGGCTGCTCAGGGCTGTCGGGGTCCAGGTAGAGCAGGAACTATGGGGAGGTGGGGCCGCTTGGAGGAGGGCAGGGACCAGAAAGTAGAGGGGCTCTTGGCTCCACATCACCACCATTGAGCTCGTTGGTGTGTTGGCCTTCTCAGTGTCCAGCTGCTTCTGGTCAATGTTGCCACCCAGCTCATTCTTTCCCACCTTTCTGTGCATACATCTGCTTCTCTCCCTCAGGATTTCTGCTGCTTCTTAGCTTTGGACTGCCATGACCCCTTATGGCCCCAGTGAAACTATGAAACTGTGCTTTTTCATAGTTTCCTTCTGCATAGGATTTCACCTGCTGCTTCTGCTGAATTCCCTGCTTTCCAGCCCTGTTTCATAAGGGAAAGAATCTGATTAGCTGATCTCAGCTTTCTGCTGAAGCACGCCATAGGCTGGTGACCAGCCTATGCACCGGAGCACTGGAGGCAGGGGACTCTACAGTTTAATCATCTGTGGCCAGAGAGGGCTAGCTTACAAAACCTTTCAGCGGGAACTGACGGTAGAGCAGGTTCTGAGGTTGCCATGTCTGGAATATACCTTATTTTGCTTACAGTTATAACAAACTTGGCTCCCAGGTTTGTCATCATCCAAGATTGTGGAAGTAACATTCATACTACAAGAGGTAGTTACATTCACAGACAGAAATTTAATAGTTGTTGATGAGGCAAGCTACAGAAGAACTTGTTAGAAAGTCATAATTACTCTAATAATACAGAGGTCTGGATAAGGAGGAATGTACTCAGCAGCTCCTTTGGTCACAACTATATGACAGCACAAGACAGTAATTGATTTTTATAATCCTCACTCCCCAATAAAGTCAATTACATTTGATATATTTTGTTTTTGAAGGCAGAAAAATGTATGCTGTATCTTAGAAAGATTTCCATTGGTTATAATAAGAACTGGGGTGCTTAAATAATTTAAATTTGACTTGTTTATAGAGTTTCTCAATGGAAAGCCTTGTTCTTCATCGATGTAGATTTTGAACCATGATTTCTTATGAACTAGAGATGGTAATAGAGTGTGAGAATAGGGGGAAGCACATGACCACACCAGACCAGCCATAATATTTTTATGGATTTCTTATGACCTAGAGATGGTAATAGAGTGTGAGAATAGGGGGAAGCACATGACCACACCAGACCAGCCATAATATTTTTATGGATTTTTTTTTTTCTTCCTTTTTGTCTTTTTTACTGACCGGCAACGGGATCCCAACCCTTGGTGTCGTGCCCGCACCAGGAACCGGCAACGGGATCGCAACCCTCGGTGTTGCGCCCGCACCGTGCTCAGCCAGTGAGCGGGAACAAGTCTCCACATGGGATCCAAACCCTCGGTGGGAGCGCCGCCACACTCCCAAGCAGCACACTCTCCAGTGCGCCACCGGGCCGGCCCTGGATTTTTTTTTTTTTGAACTGGAGTTAAGAGTCTACTTGCCATCCAGAATGGTTAGCAGTCGTGTTCCCCACCACATGGAGAAAGTCCAGTTGCTGTCATTCCAATGTACAAGAACAGACAGGAGGTAGTGGGAGTGACACTAGAGAGAGGGCTTCTTGTGCCCCTTTTTTCTTATTCTAATTCAAGGAGTTTCAGTCTTCTGCAACTAGAGAATCCCTAACTATAACTTTAGCGTTTTTATTTTCTGTCATTCAGCAGGTTTTACTGAATGTCTTCAATATTATATGTAAACACATTATATCAAAGATAAATCAAATGGGGATAGTGCCCTTATTAATAAGAGATAACAGAAATGTGAAATAACTGTAAAACAAGATTGAAAGGCCTAGTGCTACAGGATAAAAGTGCTGCTGGTATTCCTACACAGGAGAGATGACTTTGAGCTAGGATGGTCAAGGAAGGGTTTGTGATCAAATTGGTGCTTGAACTTGCATCCTGAAAGATGGGTTGGATTTAGACAGAAGGGGAACAGTGGGGAAAGACTCGGAGGCAGGAACATACAGGGCACATGAGGGGAGCTGCTCATAGTTAACTTTGAACATATGCTTTTCATCTATAATAATTATTTTGTTTCTCATGTCAATATGATTTTTACTTTTTTAGGCACTAAAGCTGAGGAAGCCTAGTAATGTAGTCTTCCCCCTCCAGAATTCCATGCTAACTGGATCCCTATGGAGCATCTTCTATCAATTTATCTTATGTAATTGACTTGCCTGAGACATTCACTATTTTCATCACAGTTTTGCTTCACAGTCAAATAGACCTCACCATCTGGAACTCTTCTTTATTTTTTTTTTAGCCCAAAGTTTCTTCCACAAAGGATATGTTTCCATTTCTAAGTGTCACACAAGGTCCTACAACATTCTGCCTCATCCTCTTTGTTTTGAGTGTTATATTGTGAAAAGCCAACAAAATAGGTTTGAAAATAAGCTGTATTCCTCTTTCTGTGTTATAATCCAAAACCAAACACATCAGACAAATTCTGACACCTTCAGCTTCTAGCAAGGGCTGATTTCCTTGGAGTCGGGCTTTATCTCTAAGAGACTACCTCTGAGTGGGTAGAGCAGCTCAGAGGCAATTGGAACAGGCCAGATTCATAGTGGAATTAATAAGGAGAGAGTATAAATAGTGATCACGTAGCCTTACAGAAAATTCTTGTTATTTTTACTCCTTAGACAAAGTCACTATGTATAGCCTTCAGTTACTGTGTTAAACCAGCTAAAGTATGAGTAGTGTTTATTTTCTTTTGGATTGGTAATGTCTGTTCTGTTTGTCAAATTGTAAGTGAACTATGGAAACTGCATCCCAGATATTCAACTATGGGCTGACACATTGTCACAAAGCACCATGCACTATTAAAGTTACTGTCGGGGCCTTTGCTTTGGGAATGTTTGCATTTCTCTCAATCCAGAGCCTTTCTGGGCTCTAACAAGAACTGGCTATTACTGTCCTCCTCACATGTTTCTGGAAATTGGGCACTAGTATAAACTTCTGTAATGTGACATCTTTTATTTGTATAGACAGTTGTTGTATTCAAGGCCCTATGTGTCAGCTTGAGCAAATTTACCAATCAGGATTTTTGGTTGCAATTAACAGAAAACCTAGCCCAACTAACTTAGGCTAAAATGCAACTTATTCGTTCACACATGTACAGTCATGCGCCTCATAATGACATTTTGGCCACCAACACACCTTATATATGACAGTGGTCCCATAAAATTATAGTGTTTAGTAGGCTGTACCATTTAGGTTCGTGTAAGTAGACTCTATGATGTTCTCACAACAAAATCACTTAACGATGCTTTTCTCAGAATGTATCCTGTTGTTAAGCAGTGCATGACTGTACTTGAGGAGCCCAGGAACCTCTGTGTTCAGGCATGGCTGGATCCAGGGGCTCAGATGTTGCCGTTGGGACCCAGCTCTTGCCATTTCTTTTTTTTTTTTTTTTCTTTTTTGTCTTTTTTCGTGTCCGGCAACGGATCGCAACCTTCAGTGTCGCGCCCGTACCGGACCGGGACCGGCAACGGGATCGCAACCCTCGGTGCTGCGCCCGCACCTCGCTCAGCCAGTGAGCGGGAACCGGTCTGTATGTGGGATCCGAACCCTCGGCGGGAGCGCCGCCGCGCTCCCAAGCAGCGCACTGTAGCAGTGCGCCACCGGGCCGGCCCGCTTGCCATTTCTCAGTTTAGCTTTCCTCTCTGTTGACTCTCCTCTTAGACAAGGTCTTTTTTTTTTATTGCAAGACGGTTGCAGCCAGCTAGACTTACTTCCTTAAGTCCAAGTCCAGCAGAAAAGAAAGATCCTCTCTCAATAGTTTGAACAGCAGCCTGTGTCTAATTCCTGTTAGTCCAGATTGAATCACATCTCTATCCCTTAGCCCATCTCTGTGGCCAAGGAGTGTGTGTTGCTCTGCTGGGCTTGGTCTGAATCACCTGTTCATCCTAGTCTGGGTGGGAGAGGGAGAATCATCACACAAAACACATAGACTGAGAATGGAGAAGGATGATTGGTCCTCAGAGGAGAGAAACAGCCCCAGAGCACAGATGTTCACTCCAATGGGCTTTCTTGCATGGACTTAGTGAAGGATTTGGTGGCTTTATGCTTCAGGATACAAATTGTACTGCTTCTCCCCACCCCACCCCCGCATAGTTCCTTATATGTTCTCTGAAAATGTCCCTATTTTTATTCGAAATGGTTGATACATAATTTATTTTATGCCTAGTTTACTCACTGGCTCCTTCAAGAATAATATATTTTATAGTTTTTTAAAAATGAAGAAAGTGTCATCTTCTTACTTAGCCCTGGACACAGTTGATTCCTTTAAAAAACACATCTCTGGGAAAAGGCTTTCATTATCAGTGCCCATTACAGATCATTAGAGAACATATGGCAAACCCCAGTGTGCCGAGGTTAGCCTCCATTAGTTTTAATGACAGTGTCATAAGGAGTGTATCTTAGAATTTGATTAACCAGAGGAAAAGGAATCTTAAAAGAAATGGCCCCTTCTCCTCTGTGAGAGCCATGAACGCACAAAAATAATGTCTGTCTCGCTCAGCAGCTCTGAGAACTCTTCAGACACAGGCTGCCGAGCGGTGGCATCTCTGGTGGCCTGCCAGAAACATCAGGGCAGCAAACAAGCCAGTTCAAGAGCTATGCTGAAGTCTCCAACTTTGGTGGTGGTGACATTGTCCAAAACCTATGAATGTGGGTAAGAACTGCCTCTTCTGCCAGGATCACATTGAGCTGCTGGAAAATTCCACATTAGTTTGATCCTCCTGTGCCTAGTTCATATCCCTGAAAATAAATTTTGCTATCAAAGGCTGAAATCAAGTCTCCATAAAGTAGAATGATAATGGTGATAATGGAGGTGATGATGATGACTCATATTTACTAAACACCGTGTGCCAGTCAATTCACTCGTAGTTACTCATTTCACCATCACAATGCACGAAGTACTGCTACGATCCCCATTCTACACGAAAGGAAATAGGCACAGAGAGGTTGCCTAACTTACCTGAGGGTAGAGGTTGGGATTTGAACCCAGGCACTCCAAGTCTCAGTATTTCCCCTTTCCAAATCACTATGCTCAGTTGCTCCCATGAGCGGTGGTTGGGTAATAGCAAGATACTGCAGTTGGCAGGTAAGGAAAGAGACTGAGACAGCCCACTCGTGTCCTTACCCTCCATTCTCTGTTATCACTCAAGTCCAGATGCTCGGGAGTTTGGGGAGCAAACAAGAACACAGGAAAATAAGGAACAGTGAATGAGTACCTTTAAAAAAAGTCAACAGGCCAGAGTTTAAGAGAAAAAGAGGGAGAAGAGAGAAGAAAGTAGTTGGAATAAGCTATAACAAAGGACAGAAAATGTACAGGATGAAATAGGAGATTCCAGGGAGGAAAAAAATGGGATGGATGAATGTTTATTGACCATCTACCATTGCCAGGCACTAGTCTAGGGGTTTTACATACATTATCTAATCTTCCTTACAACCCATGGAGGTAAACAACCACTATCAACATCTCCATTTTATCGACGGGGAATCTGGGTTTCAGAGGAATGAAGTGACTTCCCCAATGTCACAGAACTGAGGCCTGTATAACCCTCCAGCCAACAAGTCTTCCATTATCTCGAGAACTAATCCCTCTTCTCCACCTGTAGTTTGTAGCCCCGGATGTGAGCCACACTTGAGATCCTGAGATTTGACAGATACTCAGAGATAATACTGATACAACCCTTCATTTGCTGGGAAGCAGTTACTTTTTTCTCCCATCACAAGGAGAGGAGGGGAAGGGAACAGTTTCATAGCGCACCTCACTTCCTCCCAAGTTCCAAACTATACAGAGCCAACTCTCTAGACGTCAAGTATGTTGGCAAAGGTGCTATTACGTCCTTAAGAATCCCATAAACCTCTAATCTCAGGTAAGCAGTATTTTTTTCATACTTGCGAGATTTCCTCTTATATTTGCCCATTTCTGCCATTAAAAACAAAACTAAAAACTTTCCCTCAAAAACTGACCATCTGGTTGTCACTGCACTTCCCTCCAAATTGAAGACATAGCAGCAGGATGTTTACAAGCCCAGCATTTATCTCTGGCATAATCCCAGCATCTACTGATTGCATTTATAGTTTACTGCTAGGTTTGCAATTCTGGAATTGAACTTCCTCTCCATTTTATTTTCCCCTTTACTTCCTCTTATTTTTTAGAATCCAGGTATAATTGTCCCCCATAGGGCTGGGCTGGTTAGCACACTTATTAAATGATAGCTTTACTGCGTGGTCATTGTATCCATCTCAAAATCTGTGCAGGAAACCATCACATACACCCTTGTCTCCTGTTGCCAGCTAAAATAGGGGCAGCATTTTTAAGACTTGCAAGCCTTTGCTAAGTGCAGAAAATTGTTTCTTATTTCAAGTCTTTGTGTGCTGGCAAATTTTGTATGTGTGTGTATTGAGAGCACAGTTGGGTGACATGTGCCAGCTATCTGGTGACAACTGTTCTCTGAACATCATTGATAACCAAACAAAATCTGAGAATGTGAGGCCTATTACTCTTTTCGAAAATACATACACATTTGAGTAAAAATTGGAATAAAAAATAATGGCAGATTAACAAAGGCTGAGAGAGGAGGAAAGTAATTTATCATAAAACTGCCTTGAGCCACCTAGCAACCATGATAAAGAAGGAAAAGTATATGATGGGATGTTCAGTTCAATTGTTTATTTAAAGGAAGCATACCAGTTCATCAGTAGTTGTAAGTTATAGTATTATTTTCTCAGATGAGTCTCTATGTTAATGGTGCTGAATAACATAGTAGACTCATGTTTTCCATGCAGTTTCCTGCAAAAAATATATGAAGCTCTGTTTCTCCTATTGGTTCTTATTAAATGCAGAATGTAATGAGAAGCATACCAGTTCATCAGTAGTTGTAAGTTATAGTATTATTTTCTCAGATGAGTCTCTATATTAATGGTGCTGAATAACATAGTAGACTCATGTTTTCCATGCAGTTTTCTGCAAAAAATATATGAAGCTCTGTTTCTCCTATTGGTTCTTATTAAATGCAGAATGTAATGTTAAGTAACTTGCCCAGTTCAGGCATGCCAACTCCAGAGACTTATCACCACCTCACTGTTTGGGAATTTTTTTTCCAAAGCCTGCGATGTCCTAAATAAGAGTCCCAGTAGAATTAGAGTTCTGAGTCATGCTGGATGACCTTGACCTAGATTCCACACTAGGCTTTCTTAAACCTAAGAGATTTACCCTGCAGAGAATATTTCTTTGGTGGAGACTGCATAGCTGCTGGAGCTGGTCTGCACAACACAATGAATTTGGTTCTGGCAAAGCAAAGTAGCTCCTCTTCCCAGAATTCAGCTGCTGCTTGTGGGCAGCACCCAAACCTCATCAACATTAAAGAGAGAGGCCTTATCTTCCTGTGTGTAACAGCAGAAAAGCGACATCCATTTCTTCCAATAGCCTCTCCACATTGTTTCGACATCAGTATTTTCTAAAAGGAGGATGGCAGTAGATAGGACAAAATGTCAGTATTCATCAGTGCCTCTTCTGCTTTATCCAGCTCTGAGATTCTGTTCCACTCAAAAGCAAAAGATAGGAAATAATCTACTTGTTCATTGGTAAGGATCTGATTAAATAAGTTGTCACATATCTTTACAATGGAATGCTATACAGCCAATAAAAAGAACAAGGGGACAACTTTTCATGTACTAATGGGGTAATCCCCAGAAAATATTGTTAAAGAAAACAAGCAGTGTTCAGAACAATGTGAATAATTCACACCCATTTTTTTTTAATGGGGCTGGGGAGGGGCAGGAATCACACACACACGCATGCTTGCATGTTTATGTAATATCTATGGAAGAAAATATAAGAAATTAAAAATAATGGTTACTTCTGGAAAGGAGGTTAGTGGGAAGGGAGACATTTTTTTTTTTCCTGTCCACTCTTTTATACTGATACCCTTTTACACTGTTTGGAAATTTTATCAACTTGATATAATAGTCATTCAAAACAATAGATTAATATAGAAATTAAAGAGGAAAAATTCCCCATTCCCCAAACAAGTTGAAAGGTATTTGTATATTTTATTTATAGATATACTCATATACCTTATTCCATGGTTGTGAATTATCATTATAAGAGTATTTTAAATCTGTAGTTTATAACCAGGCAACCCTGTAGCAATATAGGATTACCTAGGATCACAAGTAACTGGAGCTCTCATCCAAATACTTGCTGATACACCACATCTGAGTTTCTAAACAGTGAGCGATAAAGTCCTTTAGCGAACTTCTAAGCCTCATACCTGTCAGGGACTGATAAGTACACAGGGGCAGGTTCTTTGATATGTGTCCAAGTACATTATCAGAGATAAGCAAGCTTAAGTGTAAACTGGAGATTTAACTACATTTCAAATTTGGTATGGAGCTACATGAAGCATGCCAGAGAGAACCTGTGTGCTCAGAATACATCTGTTGCTCCAGCTCTTTAAAAGATTTTCCTGGGCCGGCCAGTGGCTCACTCGGGAGAGTGCGGTGCTGATAAAAGATTTTCCTTTCCTATGTAAAAGGAGCCCAAAAAGTTCTGTGTCCTGTTTAAGGCTTGTTAGGTGACCTGAGGGCTCTTAACTTTTTGGTGCTTTACAGGTAACTAAGTGGTGGTGGTATTTTAAACAGTAAAAGTTCAGATATCTAGGGACATGCTTGTAGCTGGAAGAATTTATAAACAATTTTGATCAAAAGGATTGGTAAACATCTTGAAAGGCAGCTCATGGAAAGCATAAACAAAATGTAGATATAGGACTATGGTAGTCTTTGGTGACAGTGAAGGAAAACATGTTTGATATCATCTTGTCATAGAGAAAGGATATCATCCCTATCTCAGCTTAGCATGATTTTTCTTTTTGCAAGAATGTAAGATATTTTCAGAAGTGTTTTAGAAAAAACTTGGGTTTTTTAAACCAAATTTTTAATGTTTACTGGAAAAGGCTAAAATAAGATACATTTCTTCTTATGGAGAATAATGGATAACAAAACGTAAAAGATTCCTAATAAACAGCCCATCATTATTGGTACAGAACTCAACATCTGGTCTGGAAGCTTTATACTGTTGGGATTTTGGGGGAGGAGATGTTTTGTTTTGTGTTTTTGCAAAACCAGGCTTGGGTTTCTTTTGATTCTTGTTTTAGGTTTGAGAGAGAACTGACATAAAGGATTTTTTTTTAACCAACTTTGACTTTTTCTCTTCATTTTAAGTTCCTTGTCTGAAATACAGCATGTGACTATGAAATGGAATTGTCTAAAGGAGATGTATGTCTTCTGCTCTAAGCCAGAGAGTGTCCCTTAATAAAAAATGAAGTTATGTTACCTGTGTAGTAAGACATATGCTGCTCAGTAGACTATAGATAAGAGACTTGCCAGCCAGGTCTAGTTTCATATTTATGAACAGAAGCTCACTTCTTAGATGGTGGGAATTAATCCAACAGATCTTTACTTTGAAAGTAGGTTTCACATGAGAAACTACCTCCAGGCTTGTCAGCTGATCCCTTTAGGCAGGATAGTGACTCCCAAACACCATAACATGGATGTGTCTAAGTTTTTGTGTTCGTCCTCCAGTTCATCTTATCAGGAGTATCATCTCCAAGATCATACACATTAAAGTAGAAGTCCTTTCACCACTAAATATAAAGAGCCACTCTAAAAGTGAGAAATTAATTTAGCTCAGCCCTAGGGTAGTTTAGAGAAAGCTTTTACACATTGATGCTAAAAAGCACTTAGAAAGACAGTTTATTTTGGAGCCTGAGGAGGGAATTACTTTAGATGGGAGATGTTAACATAAACCTAAGTAGCAGGCCATTAGGTAGAAGTCTAGATTTGGCATTGGAACTTAAATTTCAATACTATAATAGAAAATTTCTGCCATGAAAAAGGCTCAGGTGTCTGATTATCATCCTTATGCAATTTTCAGCTCATAATCTCAGAATCCACAAATGCCTTTAGGGTCCAATATGCAAAGAGAATTACATATTGCGAGGAAACCATGAAAAGGATATAACTTGCTCCCTGGAAAGCAAAGGTATGAGTGACATCTAATTAAGCTGCAATATCACCGTGCTTTGGTTCTGGCACTCATCTGTCACTACTTTGAGCAAACCATTTGACCTTTTATATTATACCTAGGGACCGTATACCTTGGTTTGCCTGTTAGTTCTGTTGCCCTGGTATAAATTTAGTTGTGCCCCTCCCCTTCACTGTCCTAGGTAGGATGATCAATTATATGATCATTCATTATATGCAGTCTGTCTTTAATTATATAGCACTTCATCATATTAGTTTCCCAAGTATCTTTTTCACTAAACTGATCATCTTCAGACCAGGGACCGTCTTATTCATTTCTCGCTACCCCTGGCCTCTCAGAATAGTGCTTGACTCATGTGTTTGCCACGTAGTGCTTGTTGAATGAAGGAATCAGTTCATCAGGCTGCATCACAAACCTGCATCACAAACCATAATGCTCCCCAATGTGAGCAGGCCTCATTGAATGCCAAGATGCTCTGTTATGGTTGATCACAGAAAACCTGTCAGAGGTGGCATATCTATAGCAGACATCTACATGTAGTTGGTATACGTATTGACCCACAGATGCCTTGGAAACAAGGTGTCATCAGCAGACCAGAAGTTGAAAACAATTCCTGGGAGATTTAAGATCTGGCTGGCACTATTGTCAATAATAATAATACAAAATATATTTATAGTGCTTTTCAGTTTTCAGAGCCATTTCATATAGAGTGTTTGATTTTGGCATTAACCTCAATCATAGCACCTAACATAGTGTATTAAAGTTGCCCATTTACTTCTCTGATTCCTGCACTAAGCTGTACCATACCTCATGCTCATGCCCATTTCTTGTTCACTATGGTTTCCCCAGCACTTGAGAGTGAAAGTGCTGTTTGTAGGCATGTGGTATATCTTTATTGAATGAAAACTATTTACTGCATTTTGTGAATGAGAGGCACTGAGGCTGAGAGGGCTTGAGTGGCCTGTACAAGTCTATATGGCAGTCTTAACCTGGAAACTTCTGTTTGAGCCTGGACCTTTGGATACCAAGTCCAGTGCTCTTTCTGCTGAATCAGCTCACAGAAAAAAATCAGCTCTGTGCTCATTGTATGAAGTTGACAACTTTTTGAGAAACAAAGGAATAATGGTTGATTACAGTTCCCTCTGCCTGGGGATCTGCTATTCCCCAAGGAGACTTCCCTGACCCCTTGACCCGTGGCTGGATTAGGCACTCCTTTTGAGTGCTGTCACAATAGCCAGTGCTTATTTTGTCAGTGTACTTAACAACAGCTGCTGCCATTCATTAAGGGCTCATTTGGTGCGAGACACTGAGCAGGGGGCTTCACATTCACTCACAATCACCCTAGGAGGGAGAGTGTTAATGACTTCATTTTTCAGGTGGGGAAACTGAGGCTCAGTCATCTAACTTGCACAAAGTCACACAGCTTATAAGTGGCAGACCTAGGAATCATCATATGACTTAAGGCTGCTGAACCCACCACATCCCACTTAACTAAATATATGATCATCATCTGATTAGATACCAGATTTCTCCACTGGACTGCTAGCTCTGGGATGAGGTCTTTTTTTCCTCTTTGGCATCCAGTGCCTTTCCTGGCGTCAGGATGGCACTTACTAAATAGTTGTTGGGTGGCTGAGCAAGAGGCAGCAAAGGGAGAGTTGAGGGATCCCAAGTGTAAACAGTCACCGCTTCTTGGACCAGCCCAGGACACCTGTGATATGTTGCTTTTCATGACTGTGGCTTTCTGGTTTGCTGGCCGTGATCATCGCTTCTGCATCAGTCTGGTACCCTGAATCATCTTCCCTATACCTGGGGCTTGGCTTACTGGGAGTGAGTTAGAGTTTTTAGCTCTAAGCTGTTCGATGGCCACTGCAGAAGGCATTTGGAAGGAGAAATGTTGGGAGAGTATCTTGGGCCTTTTCTTACCTGAAGTAATTTGCTCCAAAATGGCTCTTTTATTTCCCATTTTAAAAATCTGGTGTTATTGCCAATGTTTGGTAAAACCACACTTAAATTGCTGTTGTAGGGGAAGTCCTGTGCTGAACTTTTTTATCCCTACTCTTGAGACTAAATATAGGCATCCCTCTTGTCTCCCTCCCTTCCCACTTAGTCTGGATTTTGTCCCCCCACCTCCTACCCCTTGACACTGTCTCTCACCAAGGTCACCATGACCTCCCTGTCACACCTGATGGGCCCCTCTCAGTCCTTGCCTTCCTTGATGTCTGGCAGCCCCTCTGTTTCAAGCCCTCACTTTGCCTGCCTTTGGCGGCACCACACTCTCCGTGTTTGTGTGTTTTGCCACCTCTCTGTCTCAGTCTCTCTTGAAGGTTCCTTTCCTTTTAAAAGTTGTTCTCAGGGTCCGGTTTTAAATCCTCTTCTTCACTCTTCGGCTGATTCATCCCTTTCTTTAGTTCCACCTACGGCTAACATGCCAAAGACTACCTGTGTCCCGGATTTTCTGCGTGTTCTTCAGCACGTATCCAACTGTCCACCAAGCCCCACTGCCAGTGTAATGTTATGCATGAGTGTTACCCACCCTTCACACCCATATCTGTTCCTCACCCTGTGCTTCCTGTTTCCATGAATTCTGCCATTCGCCACCTGGTGCCTGGAGACCTGGCCAGCTTCTTCCACTCATCACTGACTTCTCATCCATGATCAAGACCTGCCCATCCTGCCTCTCTCACATCAGCCCACTTGTCTCTATCCTAACGGCCACCACCTTAGCCCAGTCTTTGCCCATCTGGTCTTCCTGACCCTGGACTGACCTCTCCAGCACATTCTCTGTACAGCATCCTATAGAGTTGTTCTAATTTGCAAGCTTGAACACAGAACTCCCCTTCATGAAAATATTTGATGGCCCCTATTGCTACTGTAAATTCCAGAATCCTTTTATTAACCGAGAAGCCTGGAGTAACACTTGCTTGACACCTCAGCCTCTGTTCAAACTCTCTACTTAGGCCCTACTGGCTTGTTTCACTTCCTCAATCCTGCCCTGGTTCCTCTCACCTCCAGGGAACATGGTTATTAAACATCAGTTCTTTCAGAAAGTCTTCCCTGACTTCCCTGCCTCACTCCTTTCCCCGTCCCTGCTCCCAGATCTGATAGGATAATTCTTGCATATTAGGGAAGCATTTATCCCCCAACAGAGCATTATATCACAGTGTGTTGTCGTCACCTAGTTGTCTGTCACATATTCTCTGTGGGCCAAACATGTCTGTCTTCTCAGTTCTGTCTCCCCAGTGTCAAGCATAGTGGCAGGAACATAGTGATAGTGTTGTCGTCACCTAGTTGTCTGTCACATATTCTCTGTGGGCCAAACATGTCTGTCTTCTCTGTTCTGTCTCCCCAGTGTCAAGCATAGTGGCAGGAACATAGTGATAAGTAAATATATACACACACACACACACACACACACACACACACACACACACACACATATATAATATGAATAAGTAAATAAAATGCACTGGAAAAGATTTCTGGACAATCCATCAATCCATTTTGCAAAAAGAGGAATTTTGTCCTTCCCTGCCCTGGAGATGGCACTATCTTTGAGATTTTAAGGTTTTGTTTCATTTTGGGTTTTTTTTTTAAATTCTGTAAACATCTCAAATGTTTAGTAATGCCTCAGATTCAGGAAATTGTTTAAAACTCCCCAGTGTCTTCCGTTTGCATGCGGAATAGAATCTAAACACTTTCTCGTGGCCTGCGCAATTGGCCCTTGCTCACCTTACGTGATCTCTCTGACCTCACCTCCCTTGCTTGTTGTGCTCCTGTGCTTACTCTGTTCCTTGTGAAAACCAAGTCCATTCTTGCCATAGGACCTTAGCAACACCTGCTCCTGCTACCTCAGAAGGTTATTCCCTGATCCTCACATGCTCCAGCCTGCCCTGCCCTCTGACTGCCAGCCATCACTGTCTACCACATCATCCTGGTTTACTTTCTTCATAGAAAGCACTTTCCCTCTGAAATGTTCATGCCTGCTAGTTCACTTACCTGCTTACTGTCTGTCTCTTCTCACAATGCTGTAAGCCCATGAGAGTAAGGAACATTCTAGCTCGTGTATCGCATGATTCCCAGCACCTACGACGAAGACTGGCTCCATTGCTTCATAAATATTTCTTAAGTGAATTCGTTTTAGTGAAACAACAAAACATGGTTTTTGATAAGCTAAGAACTTCTTTATCCAAAGCCTGTCATTAACGTGAAAGATCATTTCTCTTCTACCTTAAATAATTGGCCTAGGAAATAATTCACATAACAATTGAGTTTTATATACATTTGGCTATAGCCAAAATGCCCTGAAATTTCCTGGATATGAAGATAAATCTTTTGCTCCATCTATATGGTGGTCTGGCTGTGCCAGTTCTTAAGTAAATAGTCAGCTTCGCCATTCTCAAAATCAGGTCCTATGTAAATAGTCATTTCCATAAATCATGTCAAGAAAACTAATTGTTTTAGGGTGTGGTCTTTGGTTAGTCATAGTGCTCCTAATCCTGTTTAACACAGGTTCTTTGGAAAGTTGGTGCTACCTGCTGACAGGCCCTGTGGTCGTCTGGCTTTGTTGACTCCATCCCAACCCCCAACAAATTGGCACTAGGTTGGCTACTTTGGTTTTAGAATTATTCTTCTTATGCCTCATGCAATTTTAAAGTGTCAGAAAAGCCAGTTTCCTTTCTCAGATAAGGCCTGTAGGGGAATTTGAGCTGTACTTGGTGGCAACATTACCTCACAAAAGATGTGTAAACACAGTGCTTTGCCAAGTATTTGCGGAGGCGAGGGGCAGGAGGGGTGTTGGCATAGGCCCAGTGTAAAATGTCCTGGAAGGTTTTGTGTGATTTCCCAGAAAACTAAATTAATATACGAGGGTACTTCAAAAAATTCGTGGACAAATAGAATTAAAAGATAATACAAATCTTTCTATGAGCTGTTTGAAGACCCCTCATATATAGTATTCTCACATGTAAGATGGGGCTAATGATACAGCCTCCTTGCTGTGCTTGTTGTGGGGATTAAGGAAATAATAAGAGCAATATGCTCTGGGACCTGCCTTGTAATGAGCCCTCAGAAATGTTGACTATTAACTACTGTTAACCCTTCTCAGTTACTGTCCTGGAAGAACACAAAACCCTGGGCTTTGGTGCTAACCCACCAGGAGTTTGCCCTGTCCTGTGCAGTTGCAAAACACCCACTGTCCATCATTTGCCAGGGAGCAGCTTGCAGAATGAGTTGGCTCCAGGCAACTCATTTCTGGAGCTCTTCCCTGCCCACACATACTGCGAGTTGCCCAGAAAGCAGCAGCTGCATTCACCAGTGGAAATTCCCCCAGGGTCCTTGTGGAGGCCCCTCCCTATCTCTGGCTATGGGCGAAGGCGCAGAGGGGAATGGCTTCCTCCACCAAATCCTTGGTGCCCATTCTAGGTCTCTAAATACCAGTGTGGGCCCTGAGGCTCTACAACAGTGTCCCTGCTTCTCACGGACTCCAGAACAAACCTCTGTCTGTCGTCTTCATAAGCAGGCAGATTCTGGTGGGGGAGGTGGTAGAATACCAGTGTGGGCCCTGAGGCTCTACAACAGTGTCCCTGCTTCTCACGGACTCCAGAACAAAACTCTGTCTGTCGTCTTCATAAGCAGGCAGATTCTGGTGGGGGAGGTGGTAGAAGGGGCTTGGGGGAGAACTCTCATTTTCTTAAGTTTCAGTAGAGGTTTGGATAACCCGTAGTCTTTGGAGATTGATTCTTCTGTCATCCTTGTTCTCCTCGTGGTAGCCACATGGTTGAAGTTCGCTTTGCCCCTGGGCAAAAACTCAGCCTCTCAGACAAGGGAGTAAGGTATTCAGATTCTAAGTTTCTTGGAGGGAAAGGGGTTAAGGGATGTGTGTACATGCTGATGATCTGAACATTACATTATCTATTTCAACAAATAAACCTTGGACCAGATCAGTCTATCAAATACAGAGACAACATTGATCTTTCAGGAGGGATTTGCCAGCTCCAAAATGCCGTCTGTCCTTTCCTGTCCATTGGTGGGAAGAGAATGCCTCTTTTTAACTAGCTGAAACACTCATTTCAAATTTTAAGGCCTCCAACCCAAATTAATTTATTATCGCTACCCTTTTTTCTCCCCTTTAAAGAAATGAGTAAAGAATATTCCCCCTTGATTCCATGAGGGTTAAGAAAGGACATTTTACCTGCCAGAGTGTCTTCAGTATCGCAGCTGGGGGTGTCTGTGTGCATGTGTTTATGCTCAGCATGTGTGTCCCTACTATATGTAAGCTCATTCATTCCCTTGCTGTAATTCAGCATTCAGACTCAGCTTGCTGACTGATAGATTAGAGGAAGCCAGTAATTCTCAATTCAGGAGAACAGGCTAAGGGAGAACAAACCTACCCTCCCATCTCTCACCAGCTCCCTTGTTCTGAAACACTGCAGTGGTTCAGAGAAGTCTCCTCTTAGAGCTCTCTTTTTTTTAGGAGGGATGGTTTGAACCTAAACTAGATCTGCCCCGTTTTTGTCTTAGCAGTCTTGACTGGTTCATTTGACAGAAGCAAGAAAATCCATATACCAAAGAGACTGCAAAAGGAGAGGAGGGAAGAAGAAGAAACATGTTCAAGGCCAAATTGCCCCATTGTGGGTGGGATTATAAATCAGCAGGACCATTCTTGGAAGCAGTATGACAATATGGGCCAAACACATTATGGCAGGCTCACCCTTTGACTCAGCCATTGCACCCAATAGTGTTTTCATAAGGAAATAATCAGAGATCTGTGCAGAGGTGAATGGATTTTTATCCCTGTATTATTTATAATAGCAAGGGAAATTATTTTTTCTTTTTAAAAAAATTTTATTGAAATGTATTGATTATATATATTTGTGGGGTACAGAGTTGAATATCAATACATGTATACAACCTGTGATGATCCAATCAGGGTTGTTACACTTCTCACTGTGTAAGGAAGACGAAAAAAGGATTACTCAAAGCACCATGAATGCATTGAGAAGCCCGAAGGGTCTGCATCCCAGAGAAAAACTGGGTTACAGCACTCATTCAAAGTTAGCTTCTGTTTTTTATTGTAAAGACAAGGGAGTTTCACAAGAAAATTTAGTTGATTCAATCATTACAAAAGGGCACAAGGACATGGGTAGAGTTACAAAAGTTATGTATGGCTAAGTATAGCTTAACAATGGAAACTAGTAACATCAGAAAATAAACAAAGTGACATTCCAAAGTACAATTAGTGAAAAGCTAAGCTGGTCAAACTGACTTTTATCTAAAGTATAACCTCTCCTTAAGCAAAAGTTACATTCTTATGAAAAAATCTAAATACAATTGTCTCTAAAGTTTCCCCCAACAGACAGCTTGGCCCTAGCAAACATTTTTTCCACAACTTTCCCTTCAGCAATTCTTAAAATCTCTTAACAGGATCGGTATGACAACCACCTGTTATCTCTAAAAACATTAAAGTATACAATCCCATACTTAAACAGTGGTTAGAGTTGATTAGATGGGCTTTTGCCATGCTATCTGTGGGCTGTGGCTCCCTGCCTGAGGGCTTTTGCCCTATGCATGCATTTACCTAAAAACTGTATTCTAAAATCAACTGAGAATCAACATTATTTAATTTAGAATTGATTAGATAAGCAGTCTGTGGGCTGTGGCCCCCTACTCTGAGGGCTTTTGCCCCATACGTGCATTTACCTAAAAACCCTATTCTAAAATCAAATGAGAATCAAGATTTCTAACCCCTCAACAAGGGTGATTAGCATATTCATCATAACAAAACTTAATCATTTCTTTGTGATGAGGACATTAGATCTTCTCTCTTCTACCATTTGATAACATGCAGTAAATTATTAATTATAGATGCTTAGCTTGACTGTATACCCACAGATCTTATTTTTACTGTCTAACTATTATGTGTCTATTAACCAACATCTATCCCTCCTCCCCCTCCTCCTTTCTCACCTCCAGTAACCACAGTTCCGCTCTCTCCTTCTGAAAGTTCAGCTTATTATCTTTCTGAAAGAAAGACAGGAAACAGAAAGAGAAAGAAATAACTTAAATGTGCAACAATGGTGATGGTTTGGTAATTATCACACAGCCACCAGCCATTTAAAATTATGTTGATGATGAATGTTTATTGACATTGGGAATATTATATAAAAAACTAGTTTGTTTACATATGATACCATAATTTACAAACTTCTTTTTTCTACCTTTTACATGCACAGTGTGAGTACTGATGGTTGGTTTTGTTTTGTTTTTTGCATATTATCACTTATTAATTTTCTGCATTGAGCATAAATTATTTTACAGCTAGAAACAAATAATTTTCTTTCTGTATTTAAAATAAACATTCTGCATTAAAAAGATATATTATTGACATCCTCCTCTTTTTGTTTTTAAACCAAAAACAAAGGAGGAGGAAAGAAAGTAAGCTGGCTTTGGATATTTGAGTTAAGCCAAGCCCTGGAGTCCTTTCTGATTCATTCTGCTTTGGAAAAGCAAATATGGCTGCACAAACCCTAAGGCTGTTCATTTATTTCCTAAACTCTACTACTTTATCAAATTCATTAAGTATCAATACTTGCTATTATGTCAGAAGGTATGCCAGACGTGGTGCCCACCCTTCGTGTACGTTAATTCTTGTAATCCTCATAAACATCCTTCAGGGTAACATTTTCCCTGGCATTCAGAAGAGAGTGAGGCAGAGTCACAAGGCCACCAGCGAGGAGAAGAGTGAATCTGCCTGCCTCCTTGGTCCTTGCATCTCCCCCTCAATCTTGCATCCCCTGTGCAAAGTTTCTTTTTTCTTTTTATTTATTTGTTTGTTTGTTTGTTTATTTATTTATTTATTTTGGCGATTGGCCAGTATGGAGATCCAAACCAGTGATCTTGGTGTTATAAGGCTGAACTCTAACCACCTGGACTAACTGGCCAGCTCTCAAAGTTTCTTATTGAACGTTCTCTAGGCCTATTTTCCTGAAGGAGCCACATTACTTAAAGAACCAGTTTTTAACCTATTGGCAGAGGTGAGGATAGGGAGAGGGGAAGTTAGATGTTGAGAGGCCTGTGGCTCAGAAGGAAAAGAAGGGAGGGAAGCTGTTGAAGTGGCCCTGCTGCCACCCAAAGAAATTCAGCCATTCACAGAGGCCTTAGTGTCCAAGGACCAAGCTTAGCCTACTTTGACAAGCTCAGTGATGGGAACTCTTTGGTACTCACTTTGCAGAATGTTATAAGAATGAACAATGCCATCCCTAGCAGCATTTGTATGAGACCTGTGTGATGGTACTTTTAAGAGTTTAAGTGGGGTCATCCTTGGATGAAGCCCACCCCAAGGAGGAAGTAAGTACAGCCGTGCGGCTGCCATCCCCATGCAGGGCTTCTTAGGAAGCTGTCCACAAGAGCGCCCTGGAATTCAGACTCCCTCCATGTTGCCACCAGAATGAATGTGGGCTGATGGGCAGTGCCTGTCTTCTTCATCTCCCCAGGCCTGTTTGCTGTAACATCAAGCCTTCCAGTAGCACTACCAGCTTTTCTGAGAGAGAGCTGATAGAAAAACAGACATCTCTTGTCATGCTGCCCTGGAAGAAGAAGCCAGGGCTTAATGAAGGTTCATAAATGAGCCAGATCTCAGTATTGACACCTCCCTTGAACATGAAATTCTGAGCTTTGGGCACAGGTGATGTGATACCTTTGGACCTATTTGCCTTTGGTAACACAACCTGAGCACCTGCAAACTTGCCTCTGTACTTTTTCCGTGAGGGAGCTTTGCTGTGCGGACACAGTGACAAGGCTGGGCTAAGAGGGGAAATAATCCTAGAATGAAAGCCCTAGGAACTTGAGACACAGTACTTTTTCTCTATATATATTTGGTTAGGGGATGGGGCACTTCTCTCTTCATTTTCATGTCTGTTTGGATCAGTGAGTTAGGATTTATTTTACTCGGTACAAATACCAAGTCCTTAAATTAACTTTTCATTTTAAAATAGAAAAAAAAAACATTTTTTTTTTCAGGACAAGCCAAGCATATCCTGATCATAATAGCTACCTCTTAGTAAACATTTGCTCTGTGCCAAGCTTTCATATGTTTGGTACATTATACATACGATCTCCTTTAATTCTTGCCAATCCTATGAGGTGTAGGTATTATTAACAATCTCCATTTTGCTGGCAAAGAAAATGAGTGACACAGAAGTTAAATAAGTTTCCCAAGCTGACAGTTAATAAGTGGCAGCACCAGTACTCAAACCTGTATTTGAGGGCTGTCTGCTCCCAGACTCCAGCACTAACTGTTCACACTATTCTTAACAACAGTTTGCATTTAGAAGTCTGTTTTAAGTGTGACAGGTATTCTCTGAAAACAGCCCTTGAAACTATTGAGAAACTTCCAAATCTTTTTTCTTTATTTCCTATTTAATGTATATTTATAAGATCATGGAACTGGGATTTTACCTGCTTCAACAGGTTCTAGAGTAATTCAAACAAATTCCCTTTAAGCCCACTTTGTTTGTGTTGGGCATTTCCCGTCCCTTGTGTCTGCCAGACATGTTAAGTAAGCGTGCTGGAGGGAGACTCTGCAGAGCCATCAGCCATAGGAAGCTGGATAGGGAAGGCCCAAGGAGAGCCATGGGCACAGGTGCTCAGAAGAGCCCAGCTCTAGAGTCAGGCAGCCTCAGATCAATCCTAGCACCACCACTTTCTGGCTCTTTAATTACTCAGCCTCTCCAATCTTCAGCTTACTCCTCTGCAAAATCAGGGCAGCCCTTTGCAGGATTACTGGGATGAGTCAGTGACAGGAAAAGCACTCTCTCTACCAGTGGGAGCTGTAATTGTAGAAGCGGGGCTTTGAGAGACCCATTTTGCTCTTAAGACTGAATTGCCTTTCCCAGCTGCAAGGAGACTACAACCCTCTTAATTTTAAACACCGAAATGAAAAATGGTAGCATCCCAACTCACAGGACACTTTGACAAACTTCCAGTCTGGGCTGATCCCTCTCTTCTCAGAACTCCTTCAGTTCTTTCGACCAAATCACAGATTGGCACTGAAAGTTTATTAATTCAGTGAATAAGAAGCTTACACATATTTGTAGAGCCAAAAATAATAGTGAAACCCATGCAAGCAAATCAAAGTTTTTAGAGGAGCAAAATAATCACAAAGGTCTTTTGCTGCTAAGTACTGTACCTGGGCATTCACATTTCCCAGTCATTTCCAAAGCTGACATGGAGCACGCAGAAACCACAGATCAGTGGTTCCCATCTCTCGTTGCTCAGTGGAACCACAAGGCTGGGGTAGGGATAGCATTTTTAAAATATAGATTCTTAGGCCCCAACCCTATCAGACTCGTTCAATTATTTGCTCACGTAGGACTTTTCATTTTGGAATGTACTTTTTTCTTTTTTGTAATTTGCTAAATTGTGATTCATGATATTTTTCCCCTGGGAGGATTCTCGTTACCTTTGCATAGTTTCCTAGAAGAACAGCAAAGAGTATGTATATGCAGAGTACCATTTTGTCATGATAAGCCTGGGTGACAAGAAGGAAGAGCTGGCAGAGACATGCTGTGGGGTTGGGGAATGGCATAGTAGAAGCTTGCCCCCAACATTTTGGGTGGGTATGTTTGAAAATACGGACTTGATGATTTCTGAAGGAAACTGAATGGACTTCTAACACTATTACCATGAATACATTTGTAAGTGAATTAACATAAATATACTGACAAAAGGTGAGTAGAACTTCAGGTAGTGAAAGTCAGGGTGACCTAGTAAAAAGAGGTGCAATACTGTAGCATGTAACCGTGTGCTGGATCCTGTAGAGGACAGGAGATGTGGCTGTTCACACAGAGGAAGTCCCTAGGCTGTTGGTTTGTTTGGGGCTTATGTAATTCCTCTTTTCCAAAAAAGAACAAGCAACATACTTTTTTTTAGGGCACACAGAGACTTCATTGAAAAGGCAAGCATTTGTTTCCTCAAACAGAATGACTTTTTAGCTTTACCAAGAAACAATTTCTTGCAGGAAAAGTATGTTTAGCTGTTATCAGCTACTACTGGGAATTCCGCTATAGCCAGGCCAGCATTTATTACTGATCTTCTTTTGATAGTTCTTTCTTTCAAAATAAGACCCTTTCTGTTAAGTTCACTTGGTATTCTGGGAAAAGACTCTGATTAAGCAGAGAAACTGTGAGGGAGCTTCGGAGGAAATGGGAGTTGGTTTTGTTTTAATCCCAAATGGTTAAAATAAAAAGATGCACTGGTGTATACAAGAGTGAGCCCTCGGTGATCTACTTTCTGGAGATCTCAGCTCAGATGTCACCCCTGAAAGAAGCCCCCCTGTCCATGGGATCCAAATCACCTTCACCCACGCTTCCCACCTGGGCACCTGCTTTCACGCTGCCCCGATTTTTATTTTTTTTTCATAGCTCTTAATATGATCTAAAATTATCTTATTTGGTTGTATACTACTTGTTTAGTATTTGTTTTACACACATATATACACACAGTGTTTCCGAAATTTCTGTCATCACATTAATGATCAAAATATCAGAAAAAAGTATTTAGGGATGTACCTCCAATATGTGTTTGTTTTTATTTTTATGTTTATAAAGTATATACCTACCTTAGTAATTGCTACATTACACACTTCAGAAAACATATATAAATACAAATCTTACAAGGATCAGATACAAAAAATGCAAATAGAAGCTTTAATATTTTTTTCTCTCACCACCACCTGTGCCTTGAAGGTCACCCTGCCTTGACAGTAATTGTAATTGCATGTAAGCTGCCTGAGAGCAGAGGCCTCACTCGGCTGCTTCTGTGTTCTCAGTGCCTGCAGCAGTGCCTGGCTGGAATAGGTGCTCAATAAATATTTGTCCAGTAAATATTTACTGTTGAGTAGCAAACAAGGCTAAGGCACAGTTCACTCTTCCAGGCTCTGAATAGCTCAAGTTTTACTGTATCTTTGGAGTGCAGAAGGAGAAAAATCCTAGTTTTTAGGGTCAGAATGCCTTCCTAATACAAGACGTGCTGAATAGGGGATTTACTGTAATGATTCAAATTCTTCACCATAGAGGAGATGATTACAACTTCCTTGATAAGAGCGGAGCTCAGGCAGATATGTGGTTTCTAGTTTCCCTTATAGCAGATGGAACAAATGGACCAGCTTTTGAGGCTTTTTGAGGAAATTTGCTTATAAGCAGACTTAAATATATATATTTTTATATCTTCCAATACATGCTTCCTAAAGTGGAAAGGTGTCAGTAGATTGAGGGCAAGAGCACATATTATGAATGATGCTGCAAAGGGCTGAGTGTTTCCAGTTTGCCTACCCAGCAGGTGCAACATGTCAGGAGCACAAGAGGGCGGCTCTGTGCCCCATGGAGGCTGGATGTGCATTGAATTTTCAAAATCCTTTAAAAAAAATCTGTCAACCAAGAATTTTATATTCAGCAAAACTATTCTTCAAAAATGAAAGTGAAATAAAGACATTCCTGAACAATTTTTAGAAGAAAACATAGGAGAAAATTTGTAGGTTAGGCAAAGATTTCTTACATAAGACACCAAAAGCACAATCCATAAGAGAAAAAAATTGATGAATTGGACTTCACCAAAATTAAAAACTTTTGCCCTTCAAAAGACATCACTAAGAAAGTAAAAAGAGAAGCCACACACTGGGAAAATATATTTGCAAATATTATGGATCCACAATCTATGCAGAAGTCTTACTACTCAATAAGATGGCAAATGTATGTCCATAGAATGGAAGAAGTTCATAGAAAAATAGAATTGAAAGGTAATACGAATCTTTCTGTGAACTTTTTGAAGTGCTGTTGCGTAATTTAGTAATAAACATGAATTGACTACTTGTGCATGCTACAGCATGGGTGAACCTCAAAAACATTATGCTAAATGAAATAAGCCAGACACAAAAGATCACAAAATACGTGATTGCGTTTTTGTGAAACGTCCAGAAACGGCAAATCTCTAAAGTTAGAACAGTAGTTGCCTTATGACTGGGAATGGAAGCAGGGCTTAACTGCAAGTGGCAGGAGGGATTTTTTGGGAATGGTGGAAACATTATAAAACTGGATATGGCTAATGGTTACACAACTCTATCAGTGTACCAAAATTATACACTTAAAACGGCAGATTTCATGGTATATAAATTATACCTCAATAAAGCTGTTTAAGCTCTCCCCAAAATACTAAGCATTCCATAAATGTTGATAGTAGTTGTTTTTATTCTGTGGGTAGTATTGACAAATGATATCAAAATTAAGAGGGGAGACACTAAATGAATATGACCCCTTGCCTGAATGGACAAATATATTTTTTATTTATTAATTTATTTTTTTATTTATTAGCTCTTCAGAGTAATTAAATGGGTCTTGGGAAAGTATATGCCACCCTTCTACAAGAGGAAAAAAAAAAAAGGATTGGTGGCCAAGAACAGGAATTTCCAAAATGTGAGCCTTTGGCACTGTGATACCTGAAATAGTTTTAAACGATGCATAGATGAACTTTTTTTCTTATTTTAATAATAATGAGATTTTATTATTTAGGATAGACTAAGTAGATTTTATGTTTTTGTTAAGGGGATCAATTTAAAGAAAAATATTAAGAAAATATATTAGAAATACATATGATACACAGATATGGCAAAAGTCAGGAGGCTGGGGCATGCATGACGAAGGTTGGTTTCTGGTAGATCCATATTTTCTTTCCCTTAACTATTTATTTTGAGCCTATAGAGTCTTTTTTTTTTTTTTTCTTTTAAATACAGCCTTTAGATATTGTCAGTTCCAAAGAGACTTATTAAGAGTTCACAGTGTGCAAGAGATAAAGGAGGAGTAAGATAACTACAATTCAAGGTAGAGTCAAGATCAGAAGAAAAATACAGTCCTTGAGGATTTGGGGGAGAAAGATAGAACTCATGATATCCAAGAAGCCTCAGGAAGGAGGTCACATTTGAAATGGGCTTTGAGTGGTAGATGTGCAGTGGTTAGGGGCAGGGGAAGAGACATTGCAGGTGGGAACAACAGCACCAGCAAGAACATGGAGATGGAAAAGCTTAAAGCGTGCTCACTGCACAAGTAAAGCAATTTGACTAGAACAAGGATTGGCCCGTGGGCCAAATTCTGCCACGTGGCTGTGTGTGTTTGTTTTATGGCCTGTGCGATAAGAATGTTTTTCCATTGCTACTTTTTAAATGGTTATATAAATTTCTAAATAATATTCTCCATTTTGCCTCTTGGCCTGCAAAGTCTAAACTATTGAGCCCTGGGGGCATGAAGGCAAGTGCTGAGTACACAGAGGAGCTTTGGGGCCTGATTGTGAAAGACCTTCAAATGAGGAAACCCAGTTAGCTTAAGGGGAAAAAATGGAAGTTATAAAGCTTAAATTTTAGGAAGTGTCAGAGTAGATCTAACCTTGAGCACAATTCAATCCAGGAGCCCAAATGATTATTTTGCTTGGCTCTTCTTTCCTCTTTTTTTTTTTTTTTTTTTTTTTTTTTTTTTTTTTAACTTCATTTGCAGAGATGTTTGCTATGTAATATGAAAAAAGATCTCTGGTCACCCTAAGCCAATATATTTAGGTGTTAGATCCAGAAAAAAAGAGCATTCTCAATATTAGACCCCATGGATGAACAGTGATCAGTTACATGAACATCCTTGACCCAGTCACTGAGCCCAGGGGAAGGGGTATACTCTGATGGGTCAGCCTAGATCACATCCTGCCCCTGCAGTGAAATCAATGGGACACTGGACCCACCTGGATCACTTAGGATGGAGACAAACTTCTCCAAATGAACCAGAAGAAGGGGAGTGTGAAAGCTGACAAGCAGGAATACACTATCTATGTGTTCCACTCTACCCCAGGGTAAGGAGTTGGGAAATTTATGAGCAGGAAAATGCTGTTCACTCAACAACATTCAACAAATATTTATTATGCTATGTGCTTAGGAGGTTCATGTACTTACAGTGCACAGAAGTAAGTAGGATGGGTTGGAATGGTAAAAGGTAAAGAAACCAGGCTAGAGATTTTTACAATAGGCTAGGTGAAAAGGCCTTGGGCGTCATCCTATGAGCAATGGGGAAGCATTGCAGTGTTTTAAGCAGAGAAATGACATAATCAGATTTGCATTTTGAACTGATTACTCGGAATGGTTCTCTTAAGTTAAGCATTTATGTTAAAAATCTGGTTTGCACTGTGAATTTGCTTAGTAACTTGTAGATTGTCCAGAGGAAATTTGGATTTACCTCAGGTTTGAAAAAAAGTAGAAATTCTTATTTTGTGAGATCAGAATCAATGGTGTTTTGCTGTGTCTATCTTCATTGACTTCTCAGTGGATGTTTGGTTCTGAAGAACTAGAGGATATAAAAATCACTTTCTTTCGGTTTGTTTTTGTTCACAGATGTTAAAACTTTTTTTCCAGTGGAAAGGGTGACTTTGCTGGAAAACGATTTAAAGTTTTTTCCACTCGACTCAATAAGCTCCTTGGAACCAAATGAATGAGGCGTGTAAATCACCATGAAGCCTAGTGAGATTACATTCTTTCATGGCAGCCAGAGCCAGCCATTGTGGAGGGCTGGGAGGGATGGTAGGGAGAACGTGGGTTTTGCGAATGGTCACATTGAAGGAACAGGATCAGGCATAGAAGATACAAATACAGTAGAGAAGAAGTTTGAGTAGGTTGAAATCAGATCAGAAACAAGCTTCCACATGTTCAGACTATTGAATAAATACCAGAGTTAGAGTGAAGTCAACTGTTCGCTTGGGGGGATAAAAGAGGCAGAGACTGTTGTAGGTCTTCTCATCAGAGTTCATCTCTGCCTCATATGCCTTTCATGGTATATGCACCAAGGTTCGTACAATTGCAGGAGTTTAACTTCGTTGTCCCGGATATAGTCCTTAGCAAAGTGCTTTTCCTATTGCTGAAAGTTTTGAATATAGTGAAATATTTTAGGCTTCTTATTCAAGGAATCCCCTATCTCCAGGGTTACTTTTAAGCTGAAGTATTTTGGGCCACCACTGCTAATTTTAGATACTCCTTTGTTTTCAGTGGTGGACATTTAGATACTTATTAAATCCTTTTCCCTCCTTTTCCTTCCCCTAGTCTAAACAGGAAATATTCCCTAAAAGTAGACCATATAGAAAAGCACACCGGGTGGCCAGTGCCTTTCAGCTGGTGATGTTAGCATGTCTACCTTACTCAGAATGCTACATCAGAGACCTCCTCCCTGACTTTCCTGTGCCTGGTGAAAGGAAGAGATCATTGTGATAGGAAGAGATCTTGTGATCAAGATTTATTGTGATAACTTTACCAAAATAAGAAAAAAAGTCTCTAGAATAGTCAACATAATTTCTCATTGAGGCCACCAAGATGGGAAAATTAGCTCTTGTATATGGAAGGTACTCAATAAATATTTGATTGTATTTGACTGAAAAAGCAGAGAAACTGTAAATTAGGAGCTGCCAACTATATTATGCAACCTAAACGTGGATTGGTACAACAAAGACTGAATTACCATTTTGCCCCTAGAGAGTAAAAGTAGCAATTTGGATGGCTGGGGAGATTATTTTTTCTAATAACATTTACTCATTTTGGTTATAAAAGTAACATAATAATTGCAAAAAATATTTTGAAAAGCACAAAGATTATGGGGGGGGGCACGGTGAGTATATGGGAACTCTAATTTCTGCTTAACTTTTTGCTGTGAACCTGAAACTACTCTAAAAAATATAGTATATTTAAAAGGGGGGAAAAGCATAAAAAATACAAGTTACCTTTAATCTCATCACCCAGAGAATGCTATTAATATGTTGATATACTTACTGGTCTATAAGTAAGTTTTAAGATCTGTTCAAACATATTTTATATTATATAGAAAAGTGCATGAAATATAAGTGTACTGCTTAACAGACTATTATTTTGCAAACACCCATGTAACCGCCACCCTAGTTAAGAAGTACAACCTTGCCAGTATCCACATCTCTGGCTTTTTCCCTTATCACACTCCTCTCCCTCTCCATAAGGGTAACTATTAGTGTGGTGTTTATAGTAATCAATTCCTTGCTTTTATTTATATTTTTATCTCCTAAATATAGTCAATTCTTGTTATTCACAGTAGTTATGTTCTATAAAGTCACGGCAAACACTGAATTAGCGGATACTGAGCCACTGCCCCTAGGGGAAATACAGGGACCTATTCCTTCGAGCCTCTGGTCACAACATTGTCATCAACTGATGGACACATAACCTTGTTCTATGTGTATATCTGTTTAAGGACACCTTATTTAATATTACTGCTGCTTTATTAACATTGAACTCACAACCAACAGCACTGTAACTCATGTCTGATTGAAGCTTATCTAAGCATGTATTTTCCCTGTAAGGCAAATCACAGCTTCTCGTGCTGAGGAACACTAGACAGTGCTTCAGCTGTATGCTTTGGGACCGTCCTAAAGAGCAGAATCACCATCAAAGAGCACCAAAATGTGGTACTAAATAGAACTTGAAAGGACACTTGTTTACAGTATAAGAGCTGGAACAAGCAGAGCTTTGCTCTGTTTGACTTCAGCAGGGATTGTGCACGTTGGGTGACTCAAGATTTTTGCTCACCTGTATGTGTCTTCAAATGACCTCAAAATCATCTTATATGTTGATTTGGGGGTTACATATAAATTTTAGCAAGTAGGCAAATTTGCAAATAAAGAATCTGGAAATAGTAAGGAGAGACTGTATATATCTCTGAATGCAATATTCTGTTCTGTTATCTTGAGTCTGGCTTCTTTTGCTCAACAGTTTTAAGAGTCATTCATGTAGATGTAGTTTATTCGTTTGCATTTGTAGTAGCGTGCACCAATGTGTTAGGATACTAAAATTATTTCTCCATTCTACCTTTGCTGAAATTTTCAGTTGACAGTTCTTCCTTTTAAAATTAATTTGCTTTATACATTCTTATACATGACTTACGGTGTACACATGCACATACTTCTCTAGGATATACATCTGGGAATGGAACTGCTGGGTTATAGAGAATGATATCTTCACTTTTGCTAGACAGTGCCAAGTTATTTTCCAAAATGGTGGTAGCAACTTACACTCCTCCTCCAGCAAAGTATGAGTTGCAGACAGTCCACATCCTCATATACACTGAGTATTTTTAACACTTTGATGGTAATTATTTAATCATTCTGGTGGGTATACAGTATCATCTCACTGTAGTTTTAATCTGCATTTCCTGCAGTACAGAGAGACTGAGCACCTTTTATTTTCTCTTTTGAAGTCCCTATTCAAGTTTCTTGCCCATTTCCCACTTGGTTGTCTATCTTTTTCTTACTGATCAGTAGGAGTTCTTTACATAGTCTCATTATTAGCCCTTTATTCCTTTACGTGTTGTAGGCCGCCTTTTTATTCTCTTTTAATGTAGTCAAGTGTATCTTTATGCCCTGTTGGATAAATCCCAACCCCAAGTCCCTGGAGTTATTCTCTTCTAAAATGTTTATTGTTTGCCTTTGGCACTTAGATTTATAATCCATCTGGCAGTCATTTGTTATGTATGGTGTGAGGTGGGGGTCAAGTGTCATTTTTTTCTATACAGATACCTAATTATTCTAGCACCATTTATAGAAGAGTACTTTCACTGTTATTATAAATTAGTTGTATTAGTCCATTTCTGTTGCTTATAACAAAATACCTGAAAGTGGGTAATTTATTAAAAAAACAAAATTTATTGCTTGCAGTTTCAGAGGCTGGGATGTCCAAAGTCCAGAGAACACAGCTGGTGAAGGCTTTCTTTGGTCATGACTTCAGTGATGGCAGGATATCATATTGCAGAATGACAGAACAGAGAGAGACTCTCCTCTCTCTTCTTTTAAAGCCCTGAGAACCAGGCCCCTGACTACCATTATTAATCCATTCACTGTAGCATGGTCCTACAATCTAATCACCTCATCAAGTTTTCACCTTTCAATTACCATAATAGAATTTCCCACCTTCTTAATAGTTACAATGGAGGCCAAGTTTCTAATACATAAAACTTGGTGGGCACAATTACAGCTTCAGTGAGTTGGGTGGTCG
>NW_007726267.1:895716-898001 GCF_000696425.1 Galeopterus variegatus | reverse complement strand
GGGGGGGGGGGGGGGACATAATTCAATCCACTACAGGAGTATAGGCCCCTGATAAAAAAATTTCAAACAGAAACAATTATAAAATAAAAAGTAAATGTTCAGTTCATGCCTGTGCACCCATTTCCCCATTCTCAGTCCCTTGAGACAGTTAAAGTTTCTTGCTTGCACATTTTAAGAATCAAGTTTAAACAGCCCTACCATTAGAAAGGTGGCTTTAAGTTATACCTTAGAACAGTAAAACATTGAATTCAGTAGCACTATTCCTTTTACTCTTATATTATAGTGAATTTATTTTTGCAAGCACAGTATCTTCCTTATATAGAGAATGACAGTTGTACTGCCTTATAAGTTATATGCCTAGTAAGATAGTTATATGCCTAGTAAGGAGGTATTGGTATTTCTTAGCAACCATCTAAATCTTTTGAAATAGCAAATGTTACCATACAGACATGTTACAATGCCCCCAGAATGCTTTACCATTTTCTTAGAAATAACTTCATAAATTGTGAAATTTTTTAGTTGAAAGAGAGTAAATACATTTCATTTTAGAAACCAATTCTGAAATGTGGTATTGAAAAAGATTTAGGGGCTACACTTATGTTCAACAGAAAAGAATACTAAGCTCAATAAGTATGGTGTACCATTGTGCACAAGAAAGGCGTTTGGCCCATTTAACCTTTCTGGTTCTTTCCCTTGAGGTTTTGTTTGTTTGTTTGTTTGTTTTTGTATGGATGAGCAATTGAACGGATTGTTGTCCATGCATCTTTATTTCCAATGCAGAGTTTTCCCTGTACTTTATATTTCTGTATTATTCTACATGAGAAGATTCAAATTATTGACTTGGGCAACCTTAAGGATGACAAATGCCCTATTCCAAGATTTTGAATTTTGTTTAAATCATGGAATTAGCACCCACTCCCATCCACCCTATCTGAGTACAAAATTGATTTGAAACTCACACTTAAGAAATTTTTTTTAAAGCTGGAAAGCAGAGCCACTGCACTGTAGATTAGTCAAACTATTTTTAAAACAAATTATTTAAAAAGTATTTTTAAAAACAATTGCCCATAATTGTTAAGACCTTAAGGGGATTTCACCAGTTAGTCTCACTAAAATAAGAAATAGAACTCTGTCACTATCTGAGTAAAAGTGCATATTAAATTATATTAGATGAGGGGGAAGAGTCTGTGTAAATACATATGCATGCTAGTAAGAGTCACAAAAGAACACAGAAAAGTGAAGCCCAAGGGTATGTGGATTTTTTCCCACTTGTAAAGTTGTGAAGCACATACTGAAAATTCAGGAGGTTGAGATGTATATGGGATTTCTGTATTGTAAACGCTTCAGTAGACACACATAAGGAATTTATGTCTCCAGAGTTTTAACAGATAAAAATGGGATTTTGTGTCATTTGCTATGATTCACCACTATCCAGTTTACCAGTATTCCTTTTAGACCTATTTTCCTGGCTAATGTTTTGTTTCCCTTCTCTTTTTTTTTTTTGTCTTTTTCTGTGTCCGGCAACGGATCGCAACCCTCAGTGTTGCCCCCGTACCGGACCGGGGACCGGCAACGGAATCGCAACCCTCGGTGTTGCTCCCGCGCCTCGCTCAGCCAGTGAGCGGGAACCGGTCTGTATGTGGGATCCGAACCCTCGGGCGGGAGCGCCGCCGCGCTTCCCAAGCGGCGCACTATCCAGTGCGCCACCGGGCCGGCCCTTCCCTTCTCTTTTTATGACACCTTAAGTCAAGACATAAAGGGATATTATCCAAGGAAGTAGAATTCGCTGATCTGGTATTAGGTTAGATAGGACTTTACGGATTTTCATGGAATTTTCTCTTTTCTCTCATTGTTGGGAGGGGGAGGGGTAGTAAAAGCAGCCCCCTTAGATTTAGTAGCAACATCCCCAGTTCCAGTGTAATCTGGAAGGGGTACTGACAGAGTATTACAGTCAGCCCTGGGCCAGTGATCCTAAGGCCCAGCCCAGGCCTGATATAATATGACTAGGCGCCTGAGCTGCAGATCACAGGCTCCTGCCTAGCAGAGAGGTATAAATGCCGAGTTTGTGACTTCTCCACAGTATGATGCTGGCACAAGACTCTTTGGCCCCTCCTTGTGTACCTTGTTCCTCCTGCTTAGTCCTATCTTTGAGAGTCCTAGACTAAGCTAAAAACCTACCACTCCCTGTTTCTTGGGGAGTAGCCATACCATTTGACTGGGGATCTGACATCTCCAGGTTGTGGTTGTCTGTCTCTTTTTTTTTTTTTTTTTTTTTTTTTTTTTTT
>NW_007726267.1:888045-894623 GCF_000696425.1 Galeopterus variegatus | reverse complement strand
GAACCCTTGGCTTGGTGTTGCCCGCACCGCGCTCAGCCAGTGAGCGCACTGGCCATCCCTATATGGGATCCGAACCCGTGGCCTCAGCAGTCCCAGCGTCGCACTCTCCCGAGTGAGCCACAGGGTCGGCCCTTGGTTGTCTGTCTCTTTGTTGATCTTCCTGTCTCCTTCTCCATACTATCTTCTTGTCAGAGTGCCTCAGGAACATAAAACATTACTTCCAGATGGATACAGAATGTGGGAAGAGAATTGTATTCATTTGTACATTTATTACACATCTGAAATGCTAGGAAAGAGAAGAGTCCAAGGTAGCCTTTGTAAACCGAAAAAATGTCCATCTAATTTTTTTTTTTTTTTTTTTAATGATAATACTTAATGCTGGCAGAGTCATGGTTAGAAGGAATTCTCAGTGTTGGGAATGCAATTCAGTAGAATCTTTCTGAAAAGCTATTTGGCAGGATATATCAAGACCCTTAAAAGAAACTCCTAGCCTTTGGCCCACTAATTTTACTTCCAGGAATTTATGCTAAGGAAACAATTGGAGATGCAGGCAATGATCCTCTACAGGGATGTGAGTTTAAGCACTATTTATAATAGCTAAAGGGAGATAGTAATCTGAATGTACACAGTCAGAGAATGGTTACATAAATCAGGGTATACCATACAATAGAGTACGCTGTAGCCATTTTAAAAATATGAAATCAAAGGCTCTTTAATGACATCAGAAAATGCCTTATTATTTTAAATGGAAAAAAAAAAGGCTATTAACTATGTATGTAGTATTATCCTCCCCAAAAGTGAGGAAGAATATGCGAAGGTGTTAACTGTGATTATTAGTGGTAAAATTATATATACTTTTATTGCTTTTCTTCTTGCTGTTTTGTATTTTTCAATTTTCTACAAGGCCGTCAGTAATTTTGATTATCAGAATTTCAAAAAGATGAACTTTCTTCTTAATGGTCAGTCTACTCCTCCAGTAAGGGAGCCTCTCACCTTATACCAGCTCTACTGCTGTGGTGTGGAGGTCAGAGAGGGTCTTCCATGAGCATCATCAGATTGGAAGCCTGACTGAGCAGCCCTGTGCACAGTCCGGCAGGCACTCCCTGGCTAGTACAACAGACGTTTCCATCATTCAAGTGAGTCACCACCAAAGGGTGTCAAGCTGATGATATTGCTACATAGTATACTTGAACTATCAACAACCCAGCATGCTGCCAAGCCTTTTAGCCTTATCTTCCTAAACCGTTATTCTTTGACTGTCCAGTGAATGTCAAAGGGACTGGCTGGGACAGTCTAACTCCTTTTCGAGGACACAGTGGGCCAGTAAACTAAAGCTGATGCAAGCCTTCCAACTGAATCCAAACCAGACTAGCAAACGTTCCTTCCATATTAAAGTTTAAGCTGTTCTTGTTGCTGCCACAGTTGGGATTTAATGTGGGGGCCTGGTGGGACCCCAGGAATATTTAGGGTGAAAAATATGCTGGGGTATTCATCTTAGATACTCCCAGCTGGACTCTGAAGGTTGTAGAGAACCTTTAGGGGGCATCTGCTAAAATTGTAGTTATAAAACTATTTCCTCCTGTCTTAACCTCAATCATTTGTTATTCTTGGCCTCATTAGTGGGGGAAAAGAGGCTGAGAATTCTATATTGGAGGTCTCAGAGCCAAGAGTGAAATTGACCATTGTTTCGTTTGTCTGTTTTGTTTTCTGGGGGGGAATGGGAGTGAGATTTTTTTTTTTTTTTTTTTTTTTTTGTCTTCTGTTGCCATTTTTAAGTACCTATAGCCAGGTACTGCTGTAGTAAAAAAGAGAATTTGAGACAATTTAAAGAGTCTTGAACCATTGTCATCATCCCTGTGCATCTTATATCCCCCACGTATGTTCTCTTGAGGAGTATGTGTATGCGTACAGGCCTTCTGCTGCAGGCGTCATTCTGGTATATAAAAGTGTTGATGATGAGGTTTATTGATGTGGCACCTGAAGCTCAAATAAACCAAAGACGTAATTCCTTTAGTAGTTTAAAAAATCATGGAAGTACTATGGAGTGTGCATGTTATTGTTATACTAACTAAAATATAATGGCAATAAACTTTAAATTGTGGTCATTTTATATAAAATAAATGTTATTGCTATGACTAAAACACAAATGAAATTCTGTTCACTGTTAGAAACTGCAGTCGATTCTATGGCAATTAACATAGGCATTGAAGAGCTGTGAATACTCTGCATTCCAGTCACACCCCCAGACAATTTCAGCCATGTACTACTGGCCAGGTACCACTTAGATATCCAAAGATGTGAAAACATATTCAAAACCTACATTGTGTTCATAGAATGTGTTTCTAGCCATGCCTTTAGCCAAAGGCACAATTCTTGGTACAGATGGAATAGGAAGCTGGTGGTATTTCCTACTTATAAAAGTCATTTAAAAAAAAAAAAGTTGGAAGGACTTTTTAATTGTCCTGTGGTAATCAGTGACCAAAGGAACAGAGGAGTCGGCCTGAGCTGTTCTCTTGAATGTCCAGTTTGCCCCTGGTCAGACTCAGGTTCCTGGGCTGGGCTACAGTTCAGAAGTCATTGCCAGGTATTGTGTGCTAGGTCATTATCTAGTGGGGCAGGGTTGTAGTGAGAGAACTGAAAAAGCAAGGCCTCTCTCACCAGCAGCAGCTGTGGAAGACACTGAGGACAGCAGTAGAACTGAGGCAGCACTTATCCCAGGACGCAAGACAAGGTCACGTGGGAGCCAGTATTAAACTAATAATAGAGTAACTGATCCCTCAGCTGGTGAATCTTACTGTCTTATATTACAGTTGTTTTTAATCTGTCCCATCTTGTCAAATACATTTTAAGCTCTCAAAGTCAGGGAACTTGGCAAATTCTACTTATTGTCTTGATCACACTAGGTCCCCAGTGACTAGTCTTTGCTGAATTGAGAAAAAAAAAAGTCATACTCTTTGAATTTAATTTCTTCTCTTATATGAATTCCATCTGCTATCTGAATCTACAGCCAGAAGACTGGAGGCTGGATTGGGGGTTTTGTTGGAATTTACAATATGTTGAGTCTTATTGAGTCTGTCTGTTGCTGTATTCCCATTTTCCCTTGCAAATGTGGTAGGCATCTAAAGGAAACTTGTAAATCAGAGGTTAAGATTTCTAATGGTATGGCTGGGTCTGTAAAAAAGCTTGGCACAGTCTAGAGAAACAGAGCGAGTCCTGCTATCCCAGAGGCAGTTCACTGGTGGCAAGAGCCCTGGCCTTGGAGTCAGGGAATTTGAGTTTGAACCTCGGCCCAGGGAGTTTGAACCTCGGCCCTGTCACCTGAGACTGAGTATCTTCAGGCAAGCCTCAGCTTAGCCTATGTTTTCACATGTGTGAAATGGAAATTATAATAATGCCTGTTTCAGGGCTTATTGGATAGGTTAAATGAGATTAATTTACTCACTCAATTTATTGAATACCTACAGGCACTATTTTAGATATTGGAGATACAGCAGTAAACAGACAAAAATGTTTACCCTCACGAAATTTATATTCTGGAAATATAATATATATAATGGCATTTCATAAGTGTTTAATCAGATTAGTCTGAAGATATCTGATGAGCTCACACAATGGGTTTTTACTGTTCAT
This sequence comes from Galeopterus variegatus, assembly GCF_000696425.1. Taxonomy (NCBI): domain Eukaryota; kingdom Metazoa; phylum Chordata; class Mammalia; order Dermoptera; family Cynocephalidae; genus Galeopterus; species Galeopterus variegatus. The sequence goes on along the minus strand of NW_007726267.1, from coordinate 890,993 downwards.
TGCCATAGGTCTTTGTGTTATGACAGTGGGTAAATAGGGCCATTATTGTGTCTCATGTCTGAATTGGCATAACCCTAGGGAAGTCCCATTAAGTAGGGCATTTATGTGTTCTTGCTAAATCCCAGTATTCTTAGAAAGTCTTTTCCCCTTGAATTGGATTCCTGTCATTTTCACCTCCATAAAGTGCTTGGTCCAAACAGTCCAGCAGTTGGCTGATACTCAGAGGCTGTCAGTGGTGGTGTGGATGGATGGTTTTCACATTTTCTCAGTTGTCATTGTTTGCACTATCTGTGACTTAATGTGATTTCACAGAGTTGATAGGTGTTTGTGTAACTTGTGGAAATGAGTCAAAATGCCAGCATAACCAATTAAAATCCACAAAGCATATTTTAGTGAGTAATTTCAACGTGACTTAATGTGATTTCACAGAGTTGATAGGTGTTTGTGTAACTTGTGGAAATAAGTCAAAATGCCAGCATAACCAATTAAAATCCACAAAGCATATTTTAGTGAGTAATTTCAACTTTTTCTCTCTAAACTTTTGATCAGCCATCCATTGTAGAACGTGGACAAAGTTAAAGTTTCAGTTTACTTCTTTCATTGCCTTTTTTTCTCTGCAGTGTTTTCTTTGAGCATCAAAATACCCAAAATCCATGAAAGGAGAAAGGGTAGGCCTGGACAGCACACCTCAGAGGAGCTGAATGCTGCTGATATCGCACACCGTCTCCTGAGAGGTGTGTGTCCATGCCGCCTCCATCCGCTATCGTTTTGCTAACACAGAACTGCAGATCCCTAGTGGCACACAGCCCATTTAGTTAAAAATGTAAACAGGAAATCGTTTTCTGGCTGAATGGCCTGTGGCCCAGAAAAATGGTTATTTCTGCTGAGACTTAACTTTAAAAACACTCCCACCACAGTGGAAGCTGAAGGCTCGTTGTGAGCTCGCCCTGCCTCAGAACAAGGCTGGTGGAAGGAGTGGGTGTAGGGACTCATGTACATTTGTCACCAATGGCCAAAGGTACAGCAGACATGATTGAAGACGCTCCTATCACCCAGAAAGCAGTTGTCCTGCAAGGATGGAGACCTGTTGACACTCCGAGGAATCACAGAACAGGTGTTACTTGGAAAACGCAGAGGTTTGGTCTGGAGAGATGTGACGCGGCACTGGCACACGTCCCTGGGTCTCAGTGCTCCTCTGGTCTGCTCCAGCTCCGTGTCATTTGCCTCCCATGACCTCCTGTGCTCCCATTGTGGTTTCCCTATGTGCTGATGAGTTTTCTGGTTGTTATGTCTTACAGCCCCCCGAATCCAAGCCCAACTTCACCCCTCTCGCCATCTTGGCCCATGTTTTCAGCGCCATCCAGCCCTATGCCCACCTCATCCACGTCCAGCGACTCATCCCCCGTCAGGTCTGTTGCAGGGTTTGTTTGGTTTTCTGTTGCTGCTGTTGTTCTCTCATTGGCTTGGTCCTCTCTTCATGCAGTGTTCAGCCTCCTCGTCAACTTTGTTCCCTGCCATCCAAACCTGCACTTGCTTTTTGACAGGCCAGAAGAAGCAGTTCATGAAGACTCCAGGTAAAATCACGGATGATGACCAATCTGTTCCCGTTTATCCAAAGCTGATCAGGGACATTGGGGGCCACTTCTGCTCTCCTGTGGTTCCATCCTAAGAGACCAAAACCAGGAGGGACCATTTGCATGAAGCAGCATGGCATTTTTCACACCCTTTTAAACCCTAACTCAAGTTTCTAACTAACCTCTGATGCCTGGAATTTGGGGAAAGAATACCTCCTGAATAAGGCTCCTGCTTTGAAGGCTCTCTGATTTGGACTCTCTGCTTTGGTATAAGATAATATAAGAGGGAACAGTGTTGAGACACATAGTGGCCTTTTCTTCTCTCATTTTTATCAAGCAGCATCAGGCAGTGTTTTTTTGTGGGGTCGGGCTACCAGCCACAAGCCCTGGGACCTAGCCACTGAGACCAGATCCAGTGGGTGAAAGACTAGTATAACACAGAGTAAAAAATCGAGATATGAAACGATTTCTCTTTAAATTGCTCATGTCTTTTACCTCCTTGCCCTCCATATACTCCAGGAATCTTCTGTACTCCCAACCTGCTTCTATCTCTGTGTGTCATGAACCCTGAGCTCTCATGGGAACAGGCACCACCCCTTTCTGAGGGTGAGCAGCTTGACCTAGTTCCTCTCCCCAAGGGCCATGCTGCAGTTTGTCTTGTTTTCATGACTTCTAGACTTAAGTGCCACAATTCTTTGCTCTTGAGCTCTTTGGAGCAAAGAAGTTCTTTAAATCCAGGAAAAGAATTAATGAAGATCCTGCAGAATCCCTCTGCTGTGTAGGTTCTAAGCATGGGTATCTCTCAAACTTAGTCTCTGCTTTCAGACAACCAAAATTAGAGCCCAGTGATAAGCATCATAAGCATTTTGGGCTTTGCCAGTATTTTCTTGTCCGTCTTTTTTCCTAAGGGGTGGGTCCAGCAGAGAGGCTTAAATATTTTATAAAGCTGAGTCTCACTTTTAAAAAAAGAAAACCCCATGCTGTTTATATATTCAGATACGTATACTACTTTATTCCCCTCCAGGTACTTTCACATCATTTCATTCTATCGTCATGTGAGAATGAGAAGAGAAATGGCCCAAGCACTATTCTAGAAAAAGAAAACTAAGGCACAGCAAGGTGACTTAGACACAGTCATGTGACTGAGAGCCAATCCCGAATTCAGGACTTCTCCCCCTCAGCCCAGCATTCTTTCCTCCAAACATACGGGTAACCCCAACTTTAAGTTTCCATGCAGCTCCCAGCCCTAGAGCCTGGCCTGCTCTTCTAGCTTTGATACAGCTTTCTGCCTAGTTTTGTCCTGGATAATGAGAAAGATAGCTTTTCAGTGTATTATTTTTTCCTCTCCCTGTAAATAAAGTAAAAATTCAGACC
>NW_007726267.1:878547-887487 GCF_000696425.1 Galeopterus variegatus | reverse complement strand
TAGCTTTTCAGTGTATTATTTTTTCCTCTCCCTGTAAATAAAGTAAAAATTCAGACCATATTTTCCTGACATTCAAGTTGTTTCCTAATTATTTCTTAGACATCTTCTAGGTACTTTGAGAGACATTAACTTTCTAGAATATAAGAGATGGTATGGATTATTCTGGTTTGATCACTGCTTGCCCCATGAGGACCAGAACAAACTACAGTGACCAGAGACAGTCACCTTCCAAAATGCCACAATCACCATTAGAGACACTTGGGCATTGAGAGGATGTGTTGCCTTCATTGTCATAGAAAGGGAGTAAAATCTTCAAAACATTGGCACCTTGGACAAAATGGGTTAAGGGACTCAGGACAGTAAAATCATTTTGCTAAAAAACTGAAATGTACTCTCTGCTTCAAGGGTATTAACTTTTTTGTTCCTCCGAGCTGTGGAGCCTATTGCTTATCAAGTGTCCCAATCTCTCTACTCCCAAAATATTTCCATTTTTTTCTTCAGCTACTCCTTTCCACCTCCCAAAATATTTCCAGATTGGCAGAGGACAGTGGCAATAGAATCTACTCACCTGGTGTGCTTGGAGTCATGGTTACTGAGTACTGTCCCCTCTGGTCATTGTTACAGTAGCACCATTTAGATGATGCTGTCCCACAACCATTTAGGGAGCTGCCATTTTGAAGTAGGCAAGGCAGAGTAGTAGGGCTTGGAACTGGCTGTCACTGAGCAAATGTGTGAGCCAACATGAGTACAGATAGGGACACTGCTGGGAACTAGCCCATCAGAGGAAGAGAAAGGGCTAAAATCACCTAACTGCTATTGCAGTGTGCAGCCAAGAGGTGGGGGCATACTCTCATTATTCAAGTCTAGTGGGGTCTTCCCCCATGTCTACTTCCAGAACATGAAGCTTCAGATTTCCTTCCCTGAGCATATGTGAATTAGACCTAATTAATGGTCCCATAAACTTCTGCATGATGTCTCGTCTGGAAATGACTTCCTCTCCCCTCTTCAAACCATTTTTAGAGCTTATTATTTATAGCTCAGGGATGAAGATGCCTTTTGCAGCATAGCAGAGAAGGGGCACTGGAGGAGGATCTCCTTCACATTACCCTTTCTTTTTACTTGACCCCCAAAACCTGTAACTTGCATTTGCACAGGGGCCCCTGGAAATTGTGTCTAAATGACCAAGCCATTGCAACCTACCAGTCTGTCTGGCCCCATCTCCCTGTAGTGCCATAGGATGGAGAGTGGGTTGTCATTTTGCAAGGCTTGCAAAGGGCTTTTGAGGGAAACTCCTCTGAGTGCTTTCCTGGCTTCATGCCATGCTCAGGGGTGAAAATTAAAAGTGAACAAGCAGAAAGATCCAAACTTGTTCATGCCCTTGAAGGCCCAGTTAAGGTCTGAAGAGCACTGTGACAGGAGATGCCCAAGCCACCCCAGGCTCTCTGTGTCCAGTGCTGAGATGCACTGTGGAGACTAGGGAGCTAGGGAGCCAAAGAACCCTTGATGGGTATTTTTTATTGTTTTAATCAGAGCCACAGCCTACAAACACAACCTCTCTGCCAACAGGATCTGTCTGCTTTGGTAGGAACCCTATCTAAAGCAAACTGCTCAAGGCTTTTGAGAGGGAGTTATGGGACACCAAACTTGTTGGGCTGACAAACTTAAAAAGATAAGACTTTCCCCTAGGTAGGGTTGCCAGATTTAGCAAATAAAATAAAAATATAGCATACGTAGTTAAATTTGAACTTCAGATAAACGACAAATAATCTGTTAGTATATTTATGTATTGGGGACATAAATATACTAGAAAATTATTTGTTGTTTATCTGAAATTCAAATTTAACTAGGTATTCTATATTTTATTTGGCAACCCTTCTCCTGGGGAACAGGAGTGGCCCCTTTTTAAAGCATGCCTTCTGTCATCCCTCCCATTTCTGTGCACATCCTAAGGAGTAGTAGGAGGTCTAGGGGATAAGACCCTCTCGCAAACTGTAGGTCACTTGTTAACGTGAGAGAAAAACAAGGCCTTTTCCTGAACTTTGTTTTTATTCTTAATGTACGATTTATTGTCACTTCATTATTCAACTCTAAAAACTCCGTATTAGTGGAAAGTTACTCCTTTTGAATGATCATTCATGATCGTGATTTGAATGATCATCGTGGGCACCTGAGACCATTCATTCCCTTGCTTTCTGTCTGCCAAATACTCCAGCTGGTTTCCCTGGTTTGTCTCTGTTTTATCCCATTACCTTTATTTAATGAGGTTAATGAGTAACCTCTATGGAAATCCAGCCAGAGATGTTCAGAACTCTGAAATCTTACCTCAGATTTTGCTTTCCTCCTATTCCACTTCCCCTTCCCTGGTCTCTTTGAACTTTACTCTCTGGCTTCGCCCTGACCCCAAGAGGTAGTAATTGGTCTCTAAGACCCTGGCTAATGTGGACTAAATTCTTCCACCTTTGATGTCATGACAGGCTCAACTTGCCTGTCAGTATAGTTTTTTTGGCCGTTTTAGCACTTTGCACAGCCGGATAACTCCTCCTCTCTGCTCTCCACCCCTCAAAAAAAAAAAAAGACTTTTTTTTTTTTTTTTCTCCCTGGAAAGTTGCACATTGGATATTTGGCCCTTGCTAGCCAACATGCAGACTTGGTTTAGTTAGGTCACAGAATGTGCACCTCATCCAGAGCTTTATTCTTTAATGATAATTAGACAAGAAGAGCTGTTTTTCTTCTGGAGCCAATGAGTACCAAAGGCTCTTCTTTCCCTTATTCCCAGCGGCACCACTTCAGTTTTTTTCTACTTTCCTAATTTTCTCTCACCTGGCCATCATCTCCAGTCTAGTAGAAAACCAGAGAAAACGACAGTAAACTGTGCCCCAGCAACAAATTCTGGATTATAGTTTACTCTGATCACACTGCACAAAGATATTTGGCCCTTGCTAGCCAACATGCAGACTTGGTTTAGTTAGGTCACAGAATGTGCACCTCATCCAGAGCTTTATTCTTTAATGATAATTAGACAAGAAGAGCTGTTTTTCTTCTGGAGCCAATGAGTACCAAAGGCTCTTCTTTCCCTTATTCCCAGCGGCACCACTTCATTTTTTTTCTACTTTCCTAATTTTCTCTCACCTGGCCATCATCTCCAGTCTAGTAGAAAACCAGAGAAAACGACAGTAAACTGTGCCCCAGCAACAAATTCTGGATTATAGTTTACTCTGATCACACTGCACAAAGACCTCTCAAGTGATTTTTCCTTCAGTTTCTATGGAACCATAAGTAACTGGAAGGTTTAGGTGCTCTGCCCTAATATAGGTTTCCAAGGCTCCTCTCTCCCAGAGGGAAACTGGACTTGGTTACCCTAAGAAATAACAGTTTCAGAATGACCTAAGACGTCCTGCTCCATCTAATTCTGTCTGGATTTACCTGAGACCAGATGATTCCTTAGGAAAATTTCATTTAGCCACTAGAAATCAGCGTGCCACAGGAGCTTTAGCATCACTGATTCCTTGAGGTTCTCCATTAGTCAAATGAAGATAAAGAATATATATACCGTGAATAATTTTCTAACCCAGAGGATCTACTTGCTCTTTTTATACTCTGCCCTTGAGCCCTCAAGTGTACTTCCTCAGATGGCTTAGAGGGAGAGGAAGATCATTTTTGGCAGATGAAGAGCCAACTTTGAGAGTTAAATGTCATTTTTCTCATGACCCTTGAGAAGTCTATAGATTGTTGGGAACTAGTTGGATATCAAAGCAAAAATTCACAGAAGGAAAGAAGATTTACCACCTCTTACAAATTACTCTCTAGAAACCAGGTTAGTGAATTGTGTCCTGTGGTGTATCAGATATGGCCCACCACCTGATTTTTATAAATAAAGTTTTGTTGGCACACAGCCACACTCATTTGTTTACATGTTGTCTGTGGCTGCTTTTGTGCTGCTGTGAGAGTTGAGTAATTGCAGCAGAGACCATATGGCCCACAAAGCCTAAAATATTTACTATCTGGCCCTTTACAGTAAAAGTATGCCAAACTCTGCTCTAGAACAATGCTTCTCAACGCTGGCTGCACATTGGACTTACTTGGAGAGCTTTTTAAAAATACTGATGCCTTTATTTATATTCACAAGTTGGCATAGAACCCAGACATCTGCATTTTTTAAATGCTCCACAGGTGATTGTGATGCACAGTGAGAGTGGTTGTCAATACTCACTGGACATGAGAAGGACAAAAGAAATGCACCATGTCCCCTCTCACTTCTTCCTCCTTGCCACATTCCCCACACAGGTGCACGTGTGAACTCCTGCGCACATGTGTAACTGCTCACACACACGCCTTCTCTATTCTGTGCCCTGCCCTGGGGGTTGGGGAGTTCCAGCTCTGGAATCCTGCCCCACCAGCAAGACCCAGCCTAGTGAGAAATAGGGAATATCTGGGAGTGCTAACGTCAGTCCATGGCCTGGAACCGAAACCTGGCTTTGCTATAATTTCTCCTTTTTGCTTCATGAGCATTGCCAACTTTCGACAGGATTTGTTGAGAGTGTTCTCCAGAGCAGCCTGGAAGTTCTTTCCTGCCCCCGCCTCCCTCACTCCCTCACCCCAAGGTGCTCCTGATCTGAAAATGAGGCCCAGCCTGCCCTCCCACTGCTCAGCTGTTAACACTCCCAGGTAGAATTTTAACATGGCACAAAGTGACCCCACAAGAAATGTGGTTTCTTGGAGCTTATGGCTTTTCTCTGAATATTTCTCGTTTTTCTCCTGTGACCTTTGCAACTTTTCCACCTCATGTTTTGCCATCTGGCTGCCTTGTAAGGCTCTTCCCATGAGAGAGGACTAGGTGGCTTGCAGGGAAAGGGAAGAAGAGAGATTAAATATCTGGGGCTTTCTGAGGGTTTAAAAAAATGTTAAATAAACTCCTGTTTTCACGCAGCACACCATTCCGGAAGGCAAAAGCCTTGTATGCCTGCAAAGCTGAACATGACTCAGAACTTTCTTTCACAGCAGGCACCATCTTCGATAACGGTGAGTTTTTCATTCCCTTGCAAAGCTATGGGGGGTAGGGGGGAAGCAAATAAATAACTGATGTTTTCAAAGTTCCTACATAGGGAAAAGCTTAATACAATGGGTAAGGCCAAAAGAGAGAGTGTGTGTGTTTGTGTGTGTGTCTTTTCCCAAAATAAGAGAGCAGCAGCAGATAACTCTTGTCCATTCTTGATAAGAGGCATTATCAAGAGTGGACAAGTGTAATGAGCTCCTCATTGAGTTGTTATGAACTTTAAATGAGATTGTGCCTGCACAGGACTCAGCCCAATACCTGGCAATGGCTTTGAGAGATAATACACATCATGTTTAAAATGGTACTCAGCACATAATAAGCATTTGGCATGGTATTATCTTAGGATCATCATCATAATCATAACATCCATCTTAGAAAAAGACCTTGACACTCTCATACTTGACAGTGACAGTTTTTCCTTTTTAGCTTATATGGCCCAGGCCTGGCTTTTGGCTGAGCAATAAGTGCTGCACCTTAAATCCCTGGGTCCTGGTTGTAACTACCATAAGAGCCTCACATTCTAAGGCAGAGCAGGGACGGGCTCCTGGGGACCATCCCTTTACTGCATCCACATCTAAAGGGGCTGCCGCTCTGTGTACCCAGTCTCTGCATTCAGCCTGGTAGAGACACAAAACCAGCATAGGTTGACAGAATAGGAAACAAGGCACAGAGCACGGGGGGTTCCCAGGTCACACTCCACCCTGGGCCTTTTGGGCTGGCAGGAATGGGGATGAACCCAGAACTTCATGCAGCCTGCTGATCCTAATTCCCCTTTGGTTCTCCCCAAAGCACTGTCCTTAAACCTTTGCTCCATTAACTTTCATTTGGGCCCTTTACAAATCAAAGCACACAGACAGCTGGCCCAGCCACCTTTCAGGCCTCGCAGACTGGCAGGTGCAGTACGTCTGCTGAAGGCTGTCCAAAGCCATGTCATTGGTGAGTGCCCCTGCAAAGCCCAGCCACAACATGACACAGCTTTCATGGCAGACAAACCAGTGTGGGATGCTTTGCTTGGGCTTCTGTGCCCTGCTCTGTCAGCAGAGGAGAGGTTTCTGCCTATAGAAGAGCAAGATTTGAAATATCCCTACATCTACAGTCTGTCCTCTAATTCCTAAATCACTGCTCCTATGGACAAGAGACTGCCGTGCTCCTATTAGCTAGTCACTCTGACAGCACAAAGGACCCCTGATCCCAGGGGCAGAATTGATTTGGACTATTAAAAGGTATGTGTACGCTTGTGTGACTCCTTGAGTACAGCCTTCTTCCATTTTTTTTTAAACAGCTTTATTGAGATATCCACACACCATATAATTTACCCATTTAAAATGTACAATTCAGTTGTTCTTAGTATATTGAGAGTTGTACAGCCATTACCACTAATTCCAGAATATTTTCATCACCGTCAAGAGACCTCATACACTTCAACTGTCATGCCCCATTTACTTCTAACCCACCTCTCCCCAGCCCAAGGCAACTTCTAGTCTGCTTTGTCTTTGTAGATTTGCCTGCTCTGGACATTTCATGTAAATGGAATTATACAGCATACGATCTTTACAACTGGCTTTTTTTCACATTGCAAAATGTTTTTAAGGTTCATCCACATCATAGCATGTATCAGAACTTCATTACTTTTTATGACTGAATAGTATTCCACTGTGTGGATACATCACATTTCATTTAAACATTCATCAGTTGATGGATATTTTGATCGTTTCCACCTTGATTTTTTTTTTTTTTTTGCCAGCTGGCTGATAATGGGTATCCAACCCCTCTCGGTATTATAACACCCACACTCTAACCAGCTGAGCTAACCAGCCAGCCCCGTTTCTACTCTTTGGCTGTTACGAGTAATGCTGCTATAGAACATTAGTGTACAAGGTTTTGTGAGGACATGTTTTCAGTTTTCTTGGGGATATACCTAGGATTGGGATTGCCGGGTAATATGGTAACTCTATGTTCAACTGTTTGAGGAAATGCCAAAAGACAAGAAAAGAAAAGACACCAAAGGGGTTTTTAACTGCCCGGTCCTTTCCTTCCCCGCAGGGTGCTCTACCTAGCAGGTTCTGTGACTACACTCACCCACATCCTGGTAATCATCGTAAATCCTATTGTGATAAATGAAAGCAGGAGAGAGGTTTGGTTTCACAAGTCACAGGCCTTCCTGTGGTCTCTGTGGGAGTCATGGTAGAGTTCACTGACACTAGTTTGTTTTTAACTAGCAATACCAATGACCTTTCAAATTCCCTGAAGAGCAAAAGGCCAAATACAGCCCAAAAGAAAACACCTCTCAGTGTTGACTGAATTGTGGTTGAAGATGGATCTGAAGAAATGTTAATCTACTTTCTATATTGGTTTGGCTGATAATGTTTTATTATGGTCCTATTTCCGTTTCCTCTACTCCCTTCACCTATATAGGAGAAATCAGGCATTACAGGAGAAAAAACTATTAACATGTTAGGCAGGGAGTCTTTTCCCTTGTTTTATCTCGTTAGTTTACTGGGGGAGATATTAGGTAAGAGATGTTTAACTTGGATGCTCTGTAGCTGTCAGAATAAATCATCACACCAATCAGAAAAAAGTTTCCTAATGACAGGTTTAAACTGCTTGTGTGCATGTGTGCATGCATGTGTGCATGTGCGTGCACGTGTTTCAGGGATAGGAAGAATGAATGAGGAGGAGGAAGAGGGAGGGGCCTGTGGAAAGGAAAGTCTGTTGTTTCATAATGGTTACTCTCTAAGCCTTTGGATTCCAGGGGCCGGTGCTGGAGTAGCTGTTCAGTCAGCTCTTGGACTTTGCATGGTGGGGAATGGATGTGCAATACTTGGAAATAACCCCAATGTCAGCCTCGCCAATCTACTAGGAAACTGTCCACTGCACTAAGAGCACCTCAGACCTTAGACAGTAACTAGAAAGAGAAATAACTCATGTTCCAGGAACATTATTCATCTGGAAGCAATGTGATTAGTGATACCTGGAAAATTCACATAGCAGTCATTAAAATTGGGTTCTTGGGATAGTTTAATCAAGATTTGAGATGAGCTGGATCCATTCATTCCGTGGTACAGGGTGCAGTGCCTGCTCCAGGCAGAGCTGTCCCAGGTTTCCTTTGTTGATGGAGAACATCTTCACCAGGGAGCCACCAAGCTGCCCAGGAAGTGGGTTACAGGAGAACTCTTGGGGGCAGTTTTTCACCTTCCCCCACCATGTCCATTGCCACACCCAAGCCCAGGCCACCTCCGTCTCTCACCTGGGTGTCTCCACCAGCCGCCTAACAGGTCTTATTACTTCCAGTTTTGCCCCTTTAACCCATTCTCTACACAGCAGCCAGAGCGATCTTCGAGAAATGGAAAGTCATGTTATTCCCTTGTTTAAAACACTCTTGTGGCCTCCTGTTGCTCTGAGAATTATTTTCGAGGCCCTCCATGGCCCAGCCCCTGCCTCTCTGACCTCCTCTCACCCTCACTTGATACACTGCAGCCTCACAGGCCTACTATACATTCTCAGAAAAAGTCAACAAACTGACCTGCCAGTCAAATCCAGCCTGCCACCTGTTTTTGTAAATAAAGTTTTATCAGAACACAGCCACTCATGCCTTTTTGTTTACACACTGTCGATGACACTACAATGGCAAAGTTGAATAGGGAGACACTCAAGAAAAACTTGCAGACTAACTTGCAGTTAAACTAATGGCCAGCTTTTCCATATCTTGGGGCCTTTGTACTTGCGTTGCCCACTGCCTGCCTGGCCCCTTTGCATCATTTAGATTTTAGCTCCTCCCCCCCACCCACATTCCTTTTGCAGTCTCTCTCTCCCCCTCCCTCTCTCCCTCCCTCCCTCTCTCCCTCCCTCTCTCCCCCTCCCTCTCTCCCTCCCTCTCCCTCTCTCCC